>NW_016185389.1:0-4927 GCF_001687245.7 Rhagoletis zephyria | reverse complement strand
TATTCTTCCAACGAATTTACAGTCCATAAAAATTTCAACTTTATAATTCTAATTTTGAATTACTATTAGATTTAAAACCGCGTTAATAAACACACACAAGTGGAAATTAGTTCATGAAAGCGCTATAAATAAATACTGTGTTCATCGTTTCCATTTAACAATAATAATCACAATTGTTGGGATTAGAGCTTTGCGAATTACTCTCTTCAAACTATAAACGTGTAGAGCTGTTAGTGTGATGAGTTTTGTCACTAAGTACATGCATGACTTCGTGGCAATAACACAATGCAACACCCAAAAAGTTATGGGAATGAGACCAATTGCATTCATTTAGTGAGGTCAAAATGTGAAAAAATATCAGAGAATTTGTAAAAGTTGGTTGCCATTTTTTTACCTCGATTTGAAGATTTCTATAGTTTTATGGCTTTTGCCTACAATTCGTTTTTAATTATCTACACTCTAAGAAAAAATTGTGTAGATTTCCTAGCTAAAAGGTAGGTAACTGATTTCCTACCTTATTATTCGCGATACATGCTCGATTATTCATCGAATAGTTGGTTTAAATTTCGGACTTCTTAGAGTGTAATATAGCTGCTTTGGTGTGCGTAAATTTACTCCGAAAGTGCGTACAAGCTACAGAATACACATCTGTTGTTTGATTTCACCCGTAGAATTCTGTGAAGCCGCTAACAAAAAGGATTTTTACACACGAAAATGTGTAAACGAGAAAAATACATATTCATCGTGTAAATTTACCAAAAAAATTTAAAAATAAACAAAAATAAACTCGATTTATAGTCGCATTTTTAAACAGATTTTTTAGAGTGTACATATATCGTTACCTTAATATGGAAAGGCCCTGTCTAAAATCCTCACTGAAAAAAGCCGTAACTATGTAAGTAAAAATCCAAAATTCCCTTTTCGGTTCATTACATCATTTTAAGCAATAATAAATTTTAGTTAGTTACGGCTTTTTTGCAACGACTATATGAGTTAGGGCCCTTCTATATTAAGGTAACGGTATATATAATACGCGAAGGGATTTTTTGTCCAGGATATAAGATCTCTGCACCGTTCGCTCGGTTTTCAAAGATAGGATGTCAAATTAAAGCGCTTGGCCTGTGGATGTGCAAACTGGTTTTATTTTTTCGAAAAGGGTTGCCAGCTGTTGAACAATTAAATTCAAATTATTTAATAATCAACATATCGTTCGTTCCATTTTCCAAAATAAGGTGTCATATTAAAAGGCTTGGACTACAGATGTGCAATAAGTGTATACTTTTTTGAAAAGAGTTGCCACCTATAAAAAATTATATTCAAGTTTAAAAGAAACAACAATTATTATAAAATTGGCATCGATCGTAATGGTTTTGAAAAACTTTGTTTCTTAATTTAATTATAGGAGGGCTGCCACCTGTTAAAAAAATCAAATTCAATTTGAATTAAGGGAATTACCATTTTAAAGCCAAACGAAAGAAATTTCAGAAGGTAGTAGTTTGAAAATATTTTAAAGAGGGTTGCCACCTGCTTTATATATCCAATTACAGTCAACTTATACAAAAGCCAACAACTGAAGTTATATTAAATATAAAAATACGGATGTTAAACGAAATAGCGTTAAGAAATGTTTAGTGTGATCACTTGAGGGGTTTTGAATAGAGTTGCCACCTGTTTAAAAAAGGTCAAAATTAAATTATTTAATAAGTTAAATGAATTATTAAAAATGGGTATCAATCGAAATAGGTTTGACAACTTTTTATGTCTAACCTCTATTTAGGAGGGTTGCCACGCGTTTGAACAACCAATTTGAAAGCTTTAATTTGGAAAAGTCATATCGAACTAACTATGAATACATATCGCTAGCTTCAAGTGCAAAGTTGCTAAATCCATTTTTTTAATTTTCAAGGAGAGGAAAAAAAACTTCTTATAGCCATTATTATTTTTATTTTCATCGTTATAGGCTACACGGATTTAGATGAAATATGACACTTGGATCGCTTATAACTCCGGCCAACATTTTTGTATGTTATAAATTTTAAAAGAAGGATGTTTTTTTTAACTTTATTTTTAGGAACCTATTTTACTTCTTTCTTTTAAATTTATTTTGTTGTTTATTTATAGATACTATTATATTATAAATAGTAATATAATTTAATTTTTAGATTTCATTGTTTAAAAAGAAAAATATTTATTGGGTTAAGTTAAGTTTTTAGAAACTTTGTTTATCTATTTTTTATTTATTTTTTGTTCAATTGGTTTCTCTCTTTTTATTTCAGTTTTTTTTTATTTAATTTAATTTTAATTTTTAGATTTTGTTTAAAAAAGAAATCTCTTTTTTTTTGTAATTTTGTTCTTTTCCTAATTTGATTTTCAGATTTTATATTTTTCAAAGGAAACAAATTTTTTTTTCATTTCATTTCATTTTTAAGAAATTTTCAGTTAATTTTGCTTTAGTTTCATTTTTTTAATGAAAGTTTCTTTTATTTATTAGTTTTTATTGTTTTAAAAAGAAAAATATAAAAACGTATTGCTAAAAGGCGAACAGTATGACGCTAGGACCTCCTCGTTAGAAGATCTTTCAATTAGTCTTTAGAAAGACAGTAAAGAGCATTCAATACAGTTGCCAGAATTGCCCCGTTAACCTCTTTAAACAAGCATTGGAACTGGAATTTTGCTAAAGAATATGAATACAAAATTTGTTGTTGTGAAATTTTGTTGAATTTTTCTAAAAAGTTTGAAATGTTCATGTGTAATTAACTAGAGTTTAAAAAAGAGTTAAATAAACGTTAAACAACTAAAAGAAAAACTTGTTAAAGCTGTTAAAAATATCTTGTCCCTATTTTATTCGCATCACTGTATGTATGTATACGCATTTTTATATCATGTTTCCACGACCAATTTGCTCTTAGCTTATATCGTTTTTTATCTACGACTGATAAATTTATGTATGTATACTACTTTTGTGCATTAAAAAATATTGCTAGGCAAAAAAAGTGGGTTTTTCGTATAAATTTGGGAAAAGAAATAAAACACTGCAAACAGTTATATATATGAGCGTTATTTAATGCTGAAAGAATCAGCCTTTTCATGAATTTCATTTTCATTCGAAATCGTTCACTTTTCACTTTTCGCTTCCGTGTATTCACTGCGGGCGGATGAAACAAATTTTGGCGAATTTGTTTTCGAGCGAAACTGAGGATAAGGCTGTATTCCTACTACTATTCAAAACGCTTACATATGTACATATACGCGTATTTTTATTCTCAAATATCGTCACCTTAATATAGAAAGGCCCTAACTCATATAATCACTGAAATGCAAAAAAGCCGTAACTAACTAAAATTTTTTATTGCTTAAAATGATGTGGGCACTTTGAATTCGATGAAATGCATTATAATCAATCAAAAGGGAATTTTGAATTTTTACTTGGTTACGGATTTTTGTATTTCAGTGACTATATGAGTTAGGGCCTTTCTATATTAAGGTGACGATATATTTTTCATGAAAATGAAATCACATTGAAAAAAAGAAATTTTTTTGTTATGCATTCGAGTAGCTTTTAAGTTCTTATTTTATTTTATTTTATTTGTTATTCACTGAAGCGCCACATATTTTTATGCTACGCCCGTCACAAAATATTAACAAGAGCTACATTTCAAGGGAAAATAAAGATAATCCAGCTTACAGCAGTAGGAGTACATTGCTGACAAATGAGTATGCACTGAATTTATATGTAAGTCCTTTTGACAGATTATATCCCTTCGGAAACTTTATATGTAGCTCACTATGAATTTAACCTTACATGTGTATGTATCTTTAATATCAAACCAGCAATATTTAATTAGAACAAATTAAAAAGTTTACTATTCTCAAATTTAAGGGCTAGGGGAATAATTTTTATTTTCTCTTACTCTCAACTCAGACATAATGCGCAGCATTTCGATGCAGACTAAAAATTTTGATGTGACAATGAGCCGGAAATTATTGAATGTATTGTAAAGTTAGCACTATTTACGTACATATGCATGTATGTGTAAGGGTGGTCCTAAAAAAAACATTAGATTCGCAATTTTAATGCTCTCACCCCATAATATTATTCTCCGACGAAAAAATTATACCCCTTCTTATTTTAGAGGTCGCCCAATGCGCTAAAGATTTTCCATGAATTTTATATGAAAAAAACAAGTTTTCGTAGAAATGGTATAGAATTCTTGGAAATAAATATTTTCCGATTTTCTCTTTAGAAGACTTCCAATAACGATATATAATTATTTATTTAGCCTGTTTTTATATTAACTAGTTTTTACAGAACCCCTAAAAACTCCAAAAAATTAAATGGAGAACCCATACAAATCGCAGGTATTAAGAAAAAGTGAAATAAACAATTAGATTTTATTATTAGAAGTCTTCTAAATGAAATGGAATTTTTTGATCGAAAAATATTTGTGTTTAAGACTTCTCTATCATTTCCGCGAAATGGTCTTTTCTCACATAAAATATATGGAAAACTTTAAACGCTTTGGGCGACCTCTGAATATTTTTTTGATTTCAAATTCCGACTTTAAAGTAAAGTCACATACATTTTTGGACCACCATAATGTTCGTATATACTACATACATAGGCAAAGTTCTCAAATTGGAAACATGCATAATAAATGTCAAATAATATTTGCTTCAGTCACCAAATTGTGGTAATAATCGTTGGATTATAAATGTCATTAAGAATATACAAAATAAATATATCAAAATAATTTGTTACAGTGACTGGATACCAGCATCGGCTAACGTTGACAATTACAAGTACATATTTAGTTTGTATATTGGAGACAATGTCACAACAAATTACTATGATTGTAATAATTGGATAAAATTAATGATAAAAATATTTAGCGACAAGTAGAAAGAAGAGTGTCCTTTGATAAGAAGA
>NW_016185388.1:0-4928 GCF_001687245.7 Rhagoletis zephyria | reverse complement strand
TGAACTATAAAAACAAATAGAGAGAATAACGAATTATAAAAACAATTTCAAACCCGTTATAATAAAAATGTAGTAGATGAAAACAAAAAAAGATCTATCTTCCAAGACTTACGTAAAAGGTTATACTCCGTATATTGTACTTCTGGTGGAATGTCCCCAACCCATAGAAGCGTACAGTGATGATATAGTGTGCATATTCTAGAAAACCCAAATGCAGAATTGTAAACTCCTCACAATCGTTCCGTATGCAAGATAAGTGACGCGTACGATTACGCACCAAATCTGCGATTAGAATACTCAGTGGTTTATGTTGTTCGGTAATTCCATCTATGGCGACGCTCACTTGAAAACTTTTATCATACTTTTCATCTAAAATCGGAAGAAAATACAAAAAATATTAGGTCAAGTCGATTTACCATATCGCCTCTCTACTTACCATCATTGTTGTCTGTTACCAATTTGGCAATCAGCCACAGTTGTTGAGAGTATGTGGTCATCAGTGGTGACTTCATCGCAAATGGCCCAGTAGCTAGCACTGTATTACTGTTAGCAAGCGAAGTATTCGCCAATATACTCTTGGTTGTGATCTCTGATGTGCTAGTAATAGGAGGTCCGGTGAGACCAATTACAATGGCCAAACCGAAACAGATGAGAAATCCCAAAAATACCATAACGAATTCACGTTTCTGCATCGAATAGAGGCGCATATGCACCGAACGTTCGCACCGGTCATGATGGTAGGCCGGTGCAATATATCTGTTGAACTCACTGAATAAATCGCTAAATTGTGAGAGGGAATTCTTGAGACGTAAGAGTAAACCACCAGATGGCAGATGATATGAATAACCCAGACCCGATGTGTCTGTGGGTGGTTTGGACATTGTGGCAGCGCTTATAGACAGACGTAGGTGCTGTTTGGATAACTATTTCTATCTAGAACAGTAGCGATAGCAATGTAAGATTTTCTTTTTGGATGGTGTTCGTGTAAGTGTTGGCCGATGTAGGACGGTGATAGTGAAGGTCAAGATGTGGTTCTTGGTGCTGTTGGCAGTTGTGATTGTAATGACCGATATTGCCTTGACTTTTTTTTGGACTCGTGGTGTTGAGTGCGCTTTGCCAATGGTATTCTAATTTACGATGATGGGGGTAAGGGTAATGAGAAAGGTTTTTGTTTAGGTATCTAAGCGATTTGCAGTAAAACTCGATTGAATTTTATATTTTCAAAAATTTCTAAGTGGGCGAGATGTTTAGATAAGCACAGTGTTTATTTACTTCATTTTCACTTTCACTTGAAAATTGTATGTGACTTAATCGAAAGCTCCAGCGACGATTTCTAGCTACATTTTGCAGATTTTACCAATTCCGGTCTTCAGAAAGAAATTTATATAAAAATTAGCCGAAATTAGTCGCGGAGCCACTTTAAATTAGCAACGATTAATATGAGATATGGTTTTTGTAAAAATTTTCAATAACTTTCATGGAAAATCTTAGCGGCGGTTAAAATCGATTATTTTCACTTTGTAGACTATACACATATGGTGGACGATTGCCTGTTTAGTATAGCAATTGGGGTGTCGTTTACCATATAATATTTGACAGTTGTGGGCACAGTGCGCAGCCTCCGCTGTTATCAGCGGTGCTGCATGGAATCTAAGCACATGTCTTTTCCGAGGAATATTTGTTTGTAAACAAATTAAAAAACATATACATATATATGTGTGTGTGTACAGTGAAAAAATACCGGGCGGGACCATCGTCTCAGCACATACTAAACATCACACGGTTTGAGGGCAAAATATTGTTACAACAACCTTGAGTAAGAATGCATACAACAGTAAAATAATTCCATGGAATATACTCTTATATCTACTCTTTAAAAAAATGCCATCAATCCTATGTAACAATGTTATTATGCATCATTTGGGTAATTTATACATTTTTTTTTGTAAAGCCACTGAGTTTGGATTCCTTTGCCTGAACGTAATGTATCTATATTATTTCACTTAAAGAGCAGTTAGTAAGTTTTTTACATTTACTTATTTGAATTACATACAAACATACATACTAAGTGTCAACAAGTTTCTTTTATCATTTTAAATATTTATTACTTTGACATAAAACTATTTCAATACTAGTGATTAGGAGGTATTTAAGGCTCTTTCCTTGGAAATGTACGTATCCGTAAAACATCTCACCTAATCCCAGTATTTGATAAGACCATCCCATCCAGCTGTTACTACTTTGCTCGCTTCATGCGGATGCCACATGGTACTGATACAGACACCCTCGTGGGCTTGCCATTTTTTGTACATTTTTGTCGTTTTCCAATCCCAAATATAACATTTTCCATCACCATCACCGCTTACTAAGTAACTCATATCTGGCGAGAAATCCAATTGACATGCATAACCGGAAACCATATGTCCGCTGAAAGTCTTTTTCCGATTCATTTTGAAACGGTTTAACGCAGAAAATATAACGATTTTATTATCTAGTGACTGGCATGCCAACCATTTGCCATTTGGCGCAAGCGTTACAGCCGGCATCGAATGCATTGTGGGATCGGCTATGTATTTCATATCCACTGGTATGTCCCATTCCCAAATTCGCATTGATTTGTCATCAGAGGTAGTGACGAAACGTCGGTTCTCATCAACGAATGTGATTGTGTTAACGGCACCCAAATGGCGATCATATTCTTGTACAATATCGCCGCTGCGCGTGTCCCACTGTGCAAGATATTGAATTAAAAATCAAAAATAGTGACGATATAGTAAAAGTACTTTCGCTAAGATTAAGTAACATGTACTTACGCAAATAATTTTCTTGTCTGAAGTGCCTGCTACGAAGAGATGTTGCTTATTATTATCCGGATGGAATTTGACACAGAACGGCATTTTTCGCGCTGTAAAACGTGAAATAACTTCTCCGGTTTCTGCATCCCACATTTTTATATAACGATCATAGGAAGCGGAGAGAAATTTAGTGCCTTTGTTATTCCATGCAATATCTTTGATAGCTTGCCTATGACCGGAAAATGTGCGTATACATCGCCGTTCGCCAAACACTTCCCAAAGTTTCACACGACAATCCATGGAACCAGATAGCAGCAAATGCGCTGTTTGTGGAAACCAACGTATAGATGAAATACCTTTGGTGTGTCCTGTCCATGTGTGTATGTGTGCTTTCGGTAAGAAGCATTTATTAGGTGCAGAAGTTGAGCGCAAGTTGATTCCCAAATCGTGTGGCGCATGTAGGTACGAACGGCCTTGGTAATCGTATGCATCTTTGACTGCAAATAAATAAGGGATAAATAAATATTAATACAAAAAGAAATGGTGTATTTTTCGAAAACTTACTGTGCAACACGCATTTTTCCTCTAATGGCTTGTCTTCAACAATACGGTTGCGTCTGTGTCTCTTCGCTAAAATCTCCTCTAATTCCGCCTTTTCTTGTTCATTTGGTCGTGCCACACTTTGCTCATCTTCATACTTGCCCCATGGTCCAACAAAACCTTCAACATCTTCCGGGTTATCGTTTTTATCTTGCTTACGTTTCTTTTTCGGTTTTGGCGATTCAAACACCGTTTTGCCTTCGTCACTATAAGCTGATTGTAAATCACCTACGAATGATTGTCCATCTGCAGCTTCATCTACGGACGGATCCAGCGCATAACCATATGTGTGGAATGTGCGTCGTTGATTTTCAAATTCAAAGGCATTAATATGAGCCTTTTCCACATAACCTGAGAGTGTGTTGCGAGGCGCACGCATTTGTTGTGTTAAATTTGGATTTTCTGGACCTTTAACGGGCGCGTACAATTCCTCAAATTTTGGATTGTACGTCACTTCTTTAACTGTGGGATCAATGGTACGCGCAACAGCACTGGCACCTATGGGAATCACTTCAGGTGCTGCGCAAACGGCCAGCGATTTGGCAATCGACAGCGAGGGATCTATTGGCTTAAGATGTGCTAACTTATCTGTATTGTTTGGCGTTTCCAGATCATTCTTGGTGCGTTCATCTGTTTCTGAATCGGTGTCTGATGAAGAGCCATAATTTTGTATACCCAACATCTTAATAAATGCCAGTTTCCCTTTTGCTAAAATTTATCAAATGTTCACTAGATACAAAAAACGTATACAAATTACAGCTGTTTTGCACAAGTCTATTGACATTTCTGTTTTGTGGAAATGTCAGCGGAACAGTATGAGCATAAAACAGAGTGTTGCAAAGTACCATATGAAAATCGTGGTAGAATTATATACAGGTGATGTCCAGGTGATGTCAGTAGATCAAATAACCATGATACAAAAAAGAAGGTAGTTTCATTTAATGTTGTTCGTTGTTGTTGTTAACCATTTGACTTTTAATAAAATTGCATTTCATTAAATTCATGCTACCTGATCACGACAGAGAATTTAGATAGATAGAGAAANTTAGAAAAGTTCAAGTCGGAATGTAAAAATTCTGTTGAATTTAATGTTGATAACATAATACAATGTTGAGCAACATGAAATGTGATGTTCTTTGTGAGCAAATAAACGAAAATATGGTAAATCTTCACATAATTTTCATTAATTTGTAATTTTTGTTAAATTTTTTATCTTGTTCTCCTTTTATGAAGATGCAAATACAATTTAAAATAATGATAGTTTGGCATAAAGTTTACACACATATGTACATGCATACATACACCGGCAATCAAAAGTGAGTGCATGGTGTTTTTTGCTTAATATTTGCAATGTTTTTCAATTTTTTTTTTTTATTATCTTTTTATAAAAATGTGGTTCATGCTTTAATTAAAACTACATGAGTCAAACTTTCAAACTTTACACAGAACATAGAAAAATTCAACGAATTCTCGTTTAAATCTTGACCTGTTTAATTTGAGTTTTTAGAAAAATTTTGAGTACGCAGATAGATC
>NW_016185387.1:0-4928 GCF_001687245.7 Rhagoletis zephyria | reverse complement strand
GTCGCTGAAATACAAAAAGCCGTAACTAACTAAAAATCCAAAATTCATTATAAATACCCACATCGTTTTATGCAATAAAAAAAATTTTGTTAGTTGTGGCTTTTTTGCTTTTCAGCGGCGATGTGAGATACGCCCTTTCCATACTGTACTTACTAACGATACGCAGGAGTGTACGCCATAAATATATTTTGGTGCATACAATGCTATTTAACTGTGTATGCGATTTTATAATTTCTACAACTCACACCCAATTAAATCAATATTTATGAGCGAAACTATCAAGAACTGCTGCAAAAAATTTTTCAAACACATTATCTACAATAATATATATATTTAGATAAACATTTACTTGATCAAGGAAAGTTTAGTTTACCTGTGGCGCACACTGTTTTATTTTGGGGGGAAAGATGAACCAAATCAAATATCTCGAGAACGAGAAGAGGTACAGAAATAAATGTAGCGGTATTTTATGGACTTAAAAATGGAGAATTCATTAAAAATAGTCTCGGTGGATAAAAAAAATTTGCTTCGCCACTAAATGCCATTCAAATACAGAATGTTTTAAATTGTTTCCTTTTTTGAGCTGAAACAATGGTTTTTAACAATTTTAAACAAATATTTTTGCTGCTGTTGTGGTGAGGAATCCAATTCCATGGTCATAAAAACCGAAAAATGTATATAAATTATTTTCAAAGTTCATTGCACGCAGTTTTTAGGTTAAAAAAAGAATTATCCAACTCAAAATATATAAAATACCGTTACATCTGTTTCGCTATCCTTTCACGTTATGTTTTTTCCCCCAACATTAAACACTGTGTAGTGTATAAAATTCAACAGAAAGGAACCGATATGGTACCGTGTGACTGTCGAGAATGTCAGAGTACTTAGATCGTAAAATATCTTTAGCAACGGTAGAAGCTATATCCTACAGAGTACGTCGACAGTGATAGATGATGAAAGTTTTGGTTTAAGCAGAGATCACTGTAAGAATTACACTATCCACCCCGTAGCTTTAGCTCGAGCCGTCTATAAAGGATAAAAAAGCACACAGTCATGACGTTTTCTATTGATTTTCTTTCGGTTGATGTTTTGTTCAAAACTACTGGACTGAAATATTATTAATTAATTATTAGGTAATTGACTAGATTTTTCAAGACCTTTTTCAACTTGTTCCTTTTTTTTATTGTTAGGCAAAGGGATCCCGGGATTAACATTCCTCGTATGCATTATGTACTTATTTTACTAATGCTTATTTTCATTAATTTTCAAGCATCGAAAAGTGATCATAACCGGAATATATTTATATGGATTTAAGTAAGCGTAGCTGTGCGTTTAAAGAGATCACTTCAAAATGTGCCGAAAGATTGTTTATTAGATGGCACATATTTACACAGGTATGTATGTATAATGTATATGTATGCATATGAATATATGTGTACATCAACTACACTCTAAAAAGTTCATGTAAAACTACTATTGAAAAGTGTTTATTTTTTAACCAAAATCTGTGTAAATATACGCATAAAATGTTCAAGATTTGACTTTTGAACATGATATGTTTAAACTGTACATACATATAACTATACACATGAAATGTTTAAAATTGCAAACATTTTGAACGTAAAAATACATTTTCTACTCAAATAAAGTAAGTGCTCATATGTTATCAATTTTAAACATTTTATGTGTAATTTTGCTCTACGCGATAAATGATGATATGTAAAGGTAAACAGGAATTGTTTAATTTTTTTTAACACGGTGTGTAAATTTGCATAAATTAAGAGAGGAAACTGGTTACCTATCTTAATATGCGTAAATTTAAACAAAAAATTTTTAGAGTGTAGATTTAAAGTGCTAAACGCTCTCTACCAGCATACGCACATACTACTTATTTATATGTATACAGATGTATGTATGCATAACTCCGGCTTAGCGCTAAACTTGTTTTTAGCCAAACTTACAGTTGTCCACAAAATAATATGAGTGCGATATTTTGACTAGTTTTAAGAGTTTTTTCTTTTTTTTATAACAACTCTAAAAATTTTCATCAAACTTAAGAAAAATTGTATGGCCCATTAAATTTAAGTCTGATAGAGTGCAAGTTTGAAGTTGATAAAAAAATCTCGCTGATTTTTGGCAATTTTTTATGTTGACGTCGCTGGGCATTTTCTTCCATATAATATAATAATTAGTCAAGCATACTTTGTATGCCAGAAAATGCGTGGTACCGTCAGCAAGAAAAATGCCTAAAATAAACTTGATTTTATAGCCTTCTGAAACTTCATTATAGTAATATGTATAGACTACAGAACTGCATACCTAAATGAAAATGAAATGAAATGAAATTTTTGCACAAAGTCGGAAATTTTGATTCATGTTTTTTATTAAATAATGAGCGATTCTTTTACAATTATAAATAAAAAAGAAAATGGTCAAAATTGCTCAAAATATCGCACTTCTATTTTTTCTGGGCAATTGTACATAACTATGTATGTACGTGCATGTACAATATTTATTAGCATAAAAAATAATGAATGAAGTTGCCCAATAAATTAAAAAAAAATTCTAAATATCATTAGTATTGATTATGAGCTTGTTTGTATGTATGTATGTGTATATATGTATATGTATTGAAGCACAGTAGTTACTCGCTAAATGTCCCTACTTGGCACTTAGTTTGTCGACAGAGGAGATTGTTTATCAGCATCATATTTCAAACTGTTAAAAGGCAATTTTTAGCTAGATCTGCTGGCGCCTTATACGCTATATTTGAGTATAAATTGCAGACTTTGAGGGATTAAAGTTGTTCTGATAGCAAGGTTTATAGTTGCTAATGAAAACCCGACAACGAATTTAAAGAAAAGCTAAAGGAGCTACGAGGAGGTCAATAAAGAGATACGCGGCTGGCTTTGGTTAATGATCGAATATTTTGTTCTTGAAGACTTCAATTCCTCCTTTTCATACTTGCAATGTTGCTTACTCACTATAATTAGCCTAAGGAGGAATTTTTTATTTATTTTCAGTATGCATGAAATTCAGTGATATGTTCGAAATAATAGTTAAGTATTGTCTATAGAAGTATTTACTTAGGTGACGGTCACGGGCTGGAGCGCTCATGAAAGGCGAAAGAAATTGAATCATTCTTCGAAGAAGAAAGCTGGTCTTAAGCTATCAAAGCTTGGTGCTGCTATCGCCAGTCTGCAGCCTTTGGAAATATAAACTTACTTATCTACATACCTATGTGTGAATGTATGTATGTACGTCGTACATATATCCGGTGTATACTGTGTGCAAATTCTAAAAATTTTAAGAAAACTATAAAACAAAAACTTTAAGGCGCAGAAATGTAGCGGGCATTGAACTGTATGTATGTATATCTAAATTGGAAATTATGTACATTTTTATATTTGTAAAATATTTACTACTACGAGATTGTAGTTTGTCAAACTAAAAAATTAATAATTAGTGTAGCAAACCGGTCAGCGTAGTAATTTAAACACAAAGTAGCGACGCATCAGCTTTAGTAGGAGTTGTAAATGAACGTAACAAGTTTATATTAACATAAAAATCTCTATATATCTAAATTCATTGTTTGTTGTCTGACCAGATCGATGATAAATTAAAATATGTTTACATTTCTGTTAAGCTTTTGGCAGGCAGAGCATCTTCTCTAATTTGTAGTAAGCGTCTTAAAGCAGTGAGACAAATTGAGGAACTTACTGTTATATGACAGTTTCCAAACGGAGAATTGCAGACTTTTTCATGGCATACGTATAATCGGACTTGGTTTTTACATGAAGGGTGCCACGCCCAGTGCACAACCCTTTAATGAGACATGTTTTTAAAAAAAATTTAGATTTTCCATTAGGGTTCAGCATTAATACCACCCAGATAATTCAATGAAAGGACCAAGAGCAGAAGGGGCTATTTGCGCTCGGTATGAACAAACCGGCAAACGGCTATCGCGCCGAAAAAAGAACAAGAAAAACTATTGATCACGTACTCTTAGAAGTATTTCCTCATTTTTACTCTTTTGAGAGTAAACCAAATCGATTATCGAAGATATCGTGGCTCCGAGGCTGTAAACCGGTTTTGAACTGAACCTTCCAACATTAAGTTATGTACATACTAGGGATGTTAATTTTTCAACTTTTTCCGATCCCGGGATTTTCGAGATGTCGTTATCACAATCCCGGGTNTTAGATATTCATTACTTTTCAACAACTTAAATCGAAAAAACTGCTTCTATATTGTTTGAGAAGCTCTCCTACCATAAAATAAATAATAAATAAGTGGGTTTGAAACCGACTTTTTTATTTAAAGTAGCGTTTTTATTTTTTCTCTCTGTCGTCAGGATTTATTTTTAAGGACTTTGTTATTTCAAAGATATGGTTACTACCAAAAATTATTTGAAAAAATCAATGCAATAAAGAATAAAAATATGGGACCAAATGCAAGAAGAAATTTCTTTAGAATTAAAAAAAAATGGATTCACAAGGACGAATAGGTAATTTTTTAAGCTGATAAAGTTGGAGGGACGAGATTCGAGGATGTTGTCGAGTTTATATAAGTTCTTAACATATAATTTTTTCAAAAACAAATAGTGCATTTTCAATACTTATGCACCAAAAAGTTGAATCTGTTTAAATGCAACAGAATTTCCTCTTTAATTTGATACCCATACTTCTTCTCTAAGCACATTTCCCTGCATTTTTTAGATCACTGACGTTAGAGTGAAAAACTAAAAACGCAATTCTACTCTATTTAGCCCATGGTTTCGAGAAATGTATGTATATTGATATTTCTGTGTAAATATCTATCGGCGGTGTTATATGTATAATGAGCTATACATTTATAAAAAATATTAATTATTAAATAAAAAAGAAGAAATATAGCCAATACTGGTCAAGAAAAGGAGTTTCTATTAT
>NW_016185386.1:0-4928 GCF_001687245.7 Rhagoletis zephyria | reverse complement strand
ATTTGATTTGAGTTATTCAGTTTTAGATACATTTATATTTCTGTGTTCACATGGAATAATATCTTATGTCGGGAAGCTGGCTTTAGTATAATCCGCCATTCCCTTTATTCTTTACAACACAAAGAATTTTTCGATGAGACTTAACAAGAATATTGACTAGCTAGTATCGGAACTATTTTTTCACATTTATTTGCCAAAATTTCTTCAACGGCTCGGCGCCAGTGAGTCATTCGTAAGGGTATGCTGCGAATGCCGCTTTATACTAAAGCCAGCCTTTCGACATAAGCTACTATTCCATACGAACACAGATTTCATTAAATACTCAAATTTTACATACAAAACGGAGCATTCATAATCTATGTTTTGTACAATATGGCAANGATAATCTATTACTGATACCACTTTTCGTCGTCGTTATATCATAATCTAATTTTCTCATGGTTCGGCTAGTGGGGCACGTGCGAAATGTGGATTTTCCCAGCTGCAGTACTGCACTAGCTAGACACCTTCCTCACCAACAGCTCTGTGCTCTATAAGCTTCTTAATGTAACTGCAAATGAATGAAAAGAAAAAAAGATGGAAATTTAAGAAAATTTACGGGTTGACTTTAGTGTACATCGACATATGTGTGTTTTAGCAAAACTACAACGAATTTTCTTATGAAACTTTACGAGGATGCTAAGAAACAGATATGTTTACAAAAATTCTCACTATTTTCACTTTTTTAATACTAGTAATTAAGAAATTTGTTGTTTAAATTTTTGGGAAAATTTTAGTAGACGGACGGCAAATTCTAGAAAAAGGGNTTTACAAAAATTCTCACTATTTTCACTTTTTTAATACTAGTAATTAAGAAATTTGTTGTTTAAATTTTTGGGAAAATTTTAGTAGACGGGCGGCAAATTCTAGAAAAAGGGAAGATGAGGGGGGTAGAATATGACCCCCTGATTTCAAAAATACCCCTCTTTTTTTAGCAACCCTATCGTTCTTATATAATTTATTGTTAAAGTTTTCATATAAACGATGAATAAGATAAAACTTGGTGCTGCCAGACTGGAATTTTGAATAATAAAAGCGGATTTTTAATTCGGAATTTTCACTTAGTAGAATTCTCCTTTCTGTGTTGCCGAAGAAGGGGGCGCTGAACACATTTTACAGATAACACCTTTCTGCGTAGGCGGCCTTCGGCCGCACTTAGGGATTATAACCCTCACTAAGTAGAATTCTCCTTTCTGTGTTGCCAAAGAAGGGGGACTGAACACCTGTTGCAGAGAACACCTTTATGCGTAGGCGGCCTTCGGCCGCACTTAGGGATTATAACCCTCACTAAGTAGAATTCTCCTTTCTGTGTTGCCAAAGAAGGGGGACTGAACACCTGTTGCAGAGAACACCTTTATGCGTAGGCGGCCTTCGGCCGCACTTAGGGATTATAACCCTCACTAAGTAGAATTAAAAAAAAACATAACAAATATGGGTTGTAAGTATACTTTATTGCATCCAATAATTTGAGAAAAGGATGCTTATGTCTACGAGCGATTCTTCTGCGCCACGTGAACTCAAAGAGGAGATCGGTAAAATTGGAAGCGTTATTATAATTATCCTTGGAGAAGTGTTGGCAACCCTGTCGTGGCAAGACGTCAAAATACTAAGCGCAAGATCATCGTGTTAAAAAATATTAAATACTAGTGATACAACTATCATACAAAAAGCGAAAGTGTTTTAAAGCAAACAAAAACAGTTTCTCTTTTTTGTGTACATAAAAACAATGGTCGGAAACAGGCGTAAAAGCATAAACAGCAAAAATAAAATAATTTGTGTACAATGCAAAACGCAAGTGTTAGAAAGTGATGATGCTTTCCAGTGTGATGCTTGTAAAAAAACACTTCACTCTGTGTGCACGAAAATGGATAAAAAGAGAATTGATAAATTGTTAAAAGACCCTTCCCTTGAGTATGAATGTCATTTCTGTGAGAAAACTGTCGATAATACTGTGGTGAGCGATTTAGCTGAAATCAAAACAAAGCTTAATCAGCTGGATGATATTAAGGAGACCATTCAATTTATGGCCTCGCAGTACGATGAAATATTAAAAGGAGTTGCAAAAAATAAAAAGAAAATTGAAAATCTTCAAAAAGAAAATACAACGCTACGTAATGAAGTGAAACAATTAAAATCATCAGTTAAATATCTGAATGATATAAGAGTGCAAAATGACTGTATCATAAATGGAATAAATGTCGAAAATGACAACGTAACGCCGTTGGAGGTTGTTTTAAAGATAGCAAAGAAAACAGGAGCTGACATTTGTGAAGATGAAATGGATGATGCATATTTTTTAAAAGTAAATGACAAATCGCTGAAAAAATCGTTGGTTGTTTAATTTAATAATAAAAAATCTAAGAAAGCATTCATGAACGAAAAGGCAAAAATGAAACAAATTGATGATTTAAAAAGCATCTACATTAATGATTATCTCTGCAAAGAGTCTTTGGAAGTATTTAACCATGCCAAAACTTTAAAAACTGTTGGCTACAAATTCGTTTATTCAAAAGGGGGCCATATATTTGCAAAGAAAGATGAAAAATCTAGACAGATTCGAATTTATTCAATGGATGACGTTGATAAAATGCTGCTAAGTGCTTCTGGTGGTCGCTCAATGAAATCTCGTGCTGCAATAGTGAATGATGAGAACTCTGATGAAGATGATGATGATGATGGCGAGAACTTCAGATCTCCAAATTAAAATATATTAATTTTGATTATTTTATGTTTTGTTATATTTTCATTTATATCTTTAAATTATGAGCTCCTATTATTTTAAAGAGCTCCTATTATTTTAAAAATATAAAAACATTTAATTCATATGCTGATAAAATCAGTTCAAGTTTTCTGGATATTTTATGTCTCAATATTAGAAGTGCTTCCTCAATTAGCAAATTTAATAAATTTAAATATGAATTAAGTAAATTTTCAAAACTGCCTGATATAATTGCTGTTCAGGAAACGTGGATCAGTATGAGCTTGGCTAGCTTGTATTTTATTCCTGGGTATGAAGTTGTTCATTGTTCTAGGAAAGATGGGTATGGCGGAACCTCGATATTTATTAAAGCTGGCTTAAAATATTCTGTCAGAATCTCAAACAGTGAAGAATTTTTAGATACTGTTTCAATAGAACTTCAAGATATAAAGATAATGAATAAATGTTTGATAATTACATCTCTTTACAGATCACAGAAATGTTCTATTGAAAACTTTTTTAGGAAGGTTGATAACATGCTTATTTCATTGAATGATGCACCGTGCTTTTTTGTAGGTGATTTTAATATAGATACTCTTTCTGCTAACCGATACCAAAGTTCTTTAATTAATATTTTCTCTGAATATAATGTGAACAGTTGTCACAATTTGATCACAAGACCTCAGAGTGGAACGTCTATTGATTGTATATTTTCAAATGTAGCTGATAGAACGTATATTTACTCAATTGAAAATAATTTGAGTGACCATAATATGATATGTTGCAGGCTTGAGAATGAAATATTAGACCAATGCGTTCTAAGTGAGAAGTTTTCGCTTGTTAATTATGAGCAGTTAGGGACTCACTTGGATGGAATTTTTCGAAATATATGCTTATTAGACACATCCTCAGAGTTATGTAAGAATCTGATGAATGGTTTCATTGAAGCCACGGAGCATTGCACAACAACAACAACAAGGCGCTTGAATTTAAGAAGAAAGTTAACTCCCTGGATGACAGATAATCTTCTATCATTAATTTTTTATAAAAAGTATCTTTTGGCTATTCGGAGAAAAAATCGTGGCAATGCTGACGTATCTGAAAGACTTAAACGAATAAGCAAAATCATAAAAATATGTAACAAGGACTTAATGAATCAATATTATATAAATAGCTTAAAATCATGTCTTGGTGATCCTGGAAAAACATGACGTTTCTTAAATAGAGAATTTGGTCGTAAGAATCGTGTTCTAAAGAATATTGTAACGGAAGATGGATGTGTTTTAACGACAGATGAAGAAAAGGCTTCAACTATTAATGATTATTTCTATGGAGTAGTTGATCGTATTCGCAGGGAACACTGTGTGACACAAACGAACTTTAATTTTTTGCGCACATTGACGGCCCAGAGAACAAGTTTTAGTTTGCAAATGGTAGAGAGGACAGCCGTCGAATGTATANGGAAGATGGATGTGTTTTAACGACAGATGAAGAAAAGGCTTCAACTATTAATGATTATTTCTATGGAGTAGTTGATCGTATTCGCAGGGAACACTGTGTGACACAAACGAACTTTAATTTTTTGCGCACATTGACGGCCCAGAGAACAAGTTTTAGTTTGCAAATGGTAAAGAGGACACCCGTCGAATGTATATTGTCGAATTTTAATATTAGTAAAAGTCCAGGTTTTGACAACATTACTCCTAGAATTCTTCAGATAAGGAAAAATGCGGTAGTAGGTTTTCTTACTGAAATTTTCAACAAAATGGTTAATGAAGGATGCTATCCAGATGTTTTGAAGTTGCATAAAATAATTCCTATACCCAAAGTTAGAGCCTCAAATATAATTTGCCATTTAAGACCAATATCATTGTTGTCTATTATAGATAAAGTTTTTGAAAAGATTATTTTTGATCAGGTATCGAACTATTTAGACTCTAACGGATTACTATTTGAAAGACAGTTTGGATTTAGAAAGGGAGCTGGAACGGAACAGGCAGTGTTAAATCTTATTGATCACATATGTGAAGGGCTTGACGCAGGGTATAGAGGTGTAGCTGGAGTTTTTTTCGATTTCTCAAAAGCGTTTGATCTCGTAGNAGGTATAGAGGTGTAGCTGGAGTTTTTTTCGATTTCTCAAACGCGTTTGATCTCGTAGATCACGACATATTAATTAATAAACTAAGACTCT
>NW_016185385.1:0-4928 GCF_001687245.7 Rhagoletis zephyria | reverse complement strand
TCATCATCGCGCCCTTGGTGACGTCCACGTAGGGCAGGATGAGGAACATGAGGATGGAAAGGCCGATGCAGTGGAGCGATTCGAAGGTGAAGACCTAGGGGATGGGAAGAGGAAGAAGATCATGAAAAGAAGATCATGAAAAGAAGTTCGAAATAAGTTTGAAAAAAGTTCATCACCACCACCACCACTCACCGTAGCCAACGTCGCCAGCGAGCAGATCTTCGCCGACTTGAAGTAGCAGATCCTCAACGCCCTCAGCCAGGCAAAGACGTACGGCGCCACTATGGCAAAGTAGAGGCACCAGATCCAGGCGATCCGACTGAGGTGCTCCGCCCCGTACTGGACCTTGTAGATCTTATCGTGCTGCAACGGCTCGTGGATCACAAAGGAGCGGTCGGAGTTGCAGACGGCGACGCTGTGGTTGACGGCGATCATCGAGGTCATCAGAAGAGTGGCCGCCTTGCTCAGCACCGCAAAGCCCAGGACGCAGAGGAAGGTGAAGACGTAGGCGGCTATCTTCAGCCACTGAATGCTGATCTTCACCCACTCGCTGTCGACGGTCTCGTCGTCGTCGGGCGGTGGGAGCGTTTCAAAGCGGTCCCACTCCTTGTCGTCGTCGTAGTTTGCGGGAGTTTGTGGAGTTTGCGGTTCTTCGAGGTTCGAACTGTACTGGCTTAGGTGCTTTCCTGGGTTTCGAAGGTGAACTCCTTCAGGGGACTCGAGGTGGTCGGGGTGCTCGAAGCTGGTGAACATGGCGTCGGGGTCGGTGGTGTGCAGCTGTTGATAAGATTTTTGTTGTTTTTGTAAGGGGATTTGAAGGAAGTTTGGGTCACCACCTTCTTCTTCTACTAATTCTTGGTCATCCTCGAAGTGGCCCTCGTCGTCCTGGTAGGCCGGATTCACATAGCCATCACCTGGCTTTGGAAAGGCCATCTTCTTTGCCTTCTTGAAGCTCACTGAGCGCATCTTTGAAAGTGGCCGGTGGTGATTACCTCCACTGAAGAGATTTTGCTGGTTGAGCAGCTCAAACTCACCGGCGCCATTCGGAGATGACGGTTGCCTCCCCTCGCCATTGGTGATGATGGGCGCCGAGCCGGGCGCATATTGGTCAGAAGTTTGGGAGGTGGTTGAGGTGTTGGATATTTGCAGGTGAAGTGGCTGTTTGTTGGGAGTTTGTTGGGAGTTATTTGAGGAGGGGTGATGGTAGAAGGTCGAATTTGATGAGGGCGGCGGCGGCGGAGGAGGAGGCTCCATCTCGGTCACCGGATCGAGAGGAGTGAAGTGGCTTTGATTGTTCGACGACTGCCGCCTCGATTGCAGCTCATCAAAGAGCGACAGGTGGTCGGTGTTGCAGGTGGAGAGCGAGTCGAAGCGATCGATGTGGTAGGAATTGGGATTGGGATAAGGGTTAGGGGTGGTCATTCACGGGTTGAATCAAATTGTAAAAAGGGTTTTAAAACAGTCCAAAGTTGAGCATTTTAGTTGGGAATGGGAACAGGAAAAACTGGCAAGTCAGGACGGCGTGAGCAGTAGCCAGCAAATGCGATCTAAGGTGTAGCAAAACAGGTTAAAAGATGAGCCAGCTGTTGGAATGCAGTGAGATGGGATGATGGACATGATGGGAATTAGTGTAAGAAGTAGTGTAAGATGGGTAAATCACGGCAACCCAATCACAATCATTTTTGTCCGGATCACATTGGTTTGAGATTCGTCATTTACTCTCGCTCTCACAAACACATCCCTAATGCCACAGTTGCATCGTCTCCTCCTTTACTACTGGATCATCGTTTGCAGTTTACTGATGGACATTCTTCTGTCGGCAAGACAGGACATCATCATCTTATTTTGTTGTTGCTATCTAATTGCGGCGCAAATCGTTGCTGCTGTTGCCGAAAATATGATGATGATGATTTCTTTATTTTCTCTCCTTTCTTTCTTTCTCCTTTCCCCACTTTTGATTTTGATCTAATTTCAATAGCATGGACAAACATTTGTAAATGTGCCTGTGTGCCTGTGTATTTTTGCTAATGTTTGATTGCCAAAGGAAAACCACTTGACAGGACAGCGCAAAAGAAATTGTACAAAAGAGGTTTGTCACTAGGCAATGGAGAAAGGAAAGGAAAGAAAAGATGAGAGCAAATATTATATGTTGTTAGTCAAAGCATTTGGTTGCTTTTTATGCAACGAGTAATTTTTGTTCATTGAGAAATTGAGGGGAAAGTGTCAGTGTCAAAGACACCTGTTGGCTGGCTGGAAACCGTAGATGAACTTGCTTGCTTGCTTGCTTGCTGTTTGTTGTTTTGTTCCGGCATGCAAATCTAGCAAAAAATTTAAGGTTACTGGGCTCATCGATAATCTCCACTTCTACTACTACTTTTATCCCTCCACTTAGTTTTTGCAATTGCAATCAATCCCTAATTTCTTAATTAGCCTCTAACTTTTCCCCTCTTATTTTTTTCTCATTCTACCTTTAGCACCAAAAATAACCTTCAACGACAGGCAGTCCTCAACGCCCTTGCGAAGCGACAAAAGGCTGACAAGGTGCGACAGAAACGAAACAAACGAAAAAAATTCAAAACTTATCACGACAATTCCCGAACTCTCCGAGCCGCTGGTATGGCTTTGGAAAAATTTGAGCACGACCTTTTTAGTGAGCCTCCAGTCGTGGTCGATCCTGCTGTTTCAAATTTTGCTGATAAGAGGATTTTCAAAAAGGAGGAAGAGGTGGTCGACTCTGACTCTGATTTTGAAGATGAACTCCTGCTTTCCTCAGACCGTTTTAACATTAACACTCGTTTTCAGCGCCTTTGCCTCAAGTACGAGCCCTACTTTCGGTGCTACATCAACGGCGAGGACCTCTGCGATTGCTCCAACTGTTTGAAAAATTTTAGTCAAGATCCGAAGGGCGTCCTCTCACTTTACGGCGTCGAGCTGAGAGAGAAAGGTGGAAAGGAAATGTATCCCATTTTTAAGGAGGAGGAGGAGGAGGAGAAAATCGAATCGCCCAACTCAGTGGTCTTTCCTTTTAGCTGTCCGCTTCAAAAGAAGTACAATCAAAAGAAGAAGAAGAAGAAGGTCAACTTCGACTCGAACCTTGCCAAGGAGAAGTTCAGCCTGGCGCCGGAGGACGAGGCGACTCGGGCGCTGAAGACCGAGCTGGTGGAGACGATAGTCCTCGGAACGAGGCCTCCAAAGACGGCTCAGCAGCAACAACAACAGCAGCAACATGTTCCAGAATGTGTTCTTCAAGGACCCTCAACTAGCTTATCCTGTGGCATAGACCTAGGCCACCCCGTCCTCTATGGCGTCCGCAACTACTCGGCCTGGTCACGGGAGGACCTGCAGAGTGTCAACCCTCGCTTTCGCCCCCGTAGAAGCAGCAGCGGAAGTCGAAGTTCATTGAACAACGATGACCATCACCACCGCCAAGGCCCCATCACCACCTACCGCTTCCGGTGCCTCTGGCCGGGCTGTGAGCGGCGGCAGCAGATTGAGGGCGACGTGGTGGAGTGGAACGTCCGCCGGCACATTCGCACTGTCCACCTCGGCTGCCCGGTGACGAAGTGGGAGGCGATGGAGAGCGGCCTCGATGTAAAGCGCATCGAGGAGGAGGAAGATAGGTGGCTGCAGGTGATCAGCTGCTCGAGATCGACTGATGGGAGGAAGAAGAAGATTCTGAAGAAGGAGGTCAAAGAGGAGGAGGTGGAGATGATCGAGGTGAAGGTTGAGCTGAAGGAGGAGGAGGAAGACTGATTGAAACCTTTCTTTTTTGTTCAAGTATGTAACCCATTTTTTTCTGTTTATATCTTTTGAATCTATTCCTTATGCCCCCTTCCCTTTTCCCTGGTTATGTGATTGCATATTAACTTCAAATTGTAATATACTAATTAGTTTAGTTTTCCCATTTCTTTCTCTTTTTCTTTTTCTTTTTTTGGTGGTGGTTCACCAAAAAAACAAAAATTTCCACTTGCTGGCCTAAAATTAGCAATTTCTAATTTCTGTGTCTTGAATGTGGGAACTTGAGGGTTTGCTTTCTCAAGGCATCAGTATCAATGTTTTGCAGCACAGTAGCTGCTGTCTGAGTTGACAGGCTCTATCTTCTCTGTCTGTCAATCAGACTGTTAATCCTCGTCACCACTACAGGCTTATCTCCATTGATTGTCTATTGCCTATTTAGTATTGGAAGAGGATTGTTTTTGCTACTGGCAATGCGTTTGATCAATTGGTGATGATGATGATGATGATGATAAGAGGATTTTGACAGGTTGGATAGGCTTCCAAGTTACTCATTGGGCGCTAAAAGTCGCACCCATGCTTTTTTAAGTTTTTAAAAAAGTGATATTTTCATTCAACAGGTGGCGACACTGTTTGATTAATTTGAAAAATCGGCATTTTGATTTCCCGCTTTTTTAAAGTATTTTATTGGTTTATTTCGTTATTTCAACGACAGTAAAAATCCCCAGCATTTTTATTACTTTTTCTTAGAAATGACAACTAATCTTATTTACCTGCTTTTCTCAAACAAAGCCTTTCAAATTAAAAAGCCAAGAAAAGGAAAGTGTTTAGCGCTAAAATACAGACAAAATCAAATCCGAACAGCAAACAAACGATTGAGCACGGTTTTCACTGGAAAAGCAAAATATTGTTACAACGCAGCAGCAGCAGCAGCAGTTCCAGATGCAAACGAAACGAACGCATTTGCACATCTCAGCTGAAACTTTTCATCCTTTAACAAAAAGGTTCAGAAAAAAAGCACTCTCTAAATTACTCAGAAAACCACAGAAGCGAGACTAAATGATTGTCAGCAGCAGAAGAAGAGGAGGATGATGATGATGACAGCAGCAGCTTAAAAACACAACTGGACAATAAATAACAGGCAACTAAGCATGAAGTTAAAAAGAAGCATCAGCAGCAGCAGCAGCAGCAGC
>NW_016185384.1:0-4929 GCF_001687245.7 Rhagoletis zephyria | reverse complement strand
GCATGTTAGGGTTCCCCGCAGGTCTAGTTCAGAAGAAAGATAATAATGCCTATTCAATTGAACCATTGTGTATATACATAAGCTATGGACAAAAACAATCCTTTACAAAGGAAAGCGTGCGATTCAATTTTTTAACACTTTCATAATCAGACATTTGTTAAACCATAAATTAAAAATTGGATAACCATACGCGAAATGGAGAAAGAAATGGAATATCTCACGTAAATGCACAAGTGAAATGCTTCTCGCTAATGTCGAGACATCCATGTTGCTGCGCGCTGTATCGATTCTTATCGACAAGTATTTAAATGCTCATTAATAAAAGTTGATAACTGAAAACAAAAACAAAAAACACTCCTAGCAATGAAAATACGAAAATTAAAGAAACAAAAACACCAGAAATTAGAAAAACTGCGGAGAAAACATCAATGCCAAAAGTCTTGATAAACGAAAATAATTATGAACAATCCTAAGTGTTAAGGCGATAGTTTTTGTTGATGTATGCACATTAGGGTGTTCCAGAACATAAGGGGCCATTTTTTTCTGAGTAATTCGATAGGCGTAACATACACATATAAAGTTTTATTGCTGCAGGATGATCATAACCCGTGCACACTTGAAGTTGCAGTTTTGGATCAGAACTTGTACTAAGACCATCTTACGGTCGCTCACGAAATTTCTATCAACAATCAACCGCTCATATGACTGTAGGGAAATACTATTACATATTAAATCAGGTTACCCTACGCTCCATGATTTTCCATTTAAATTGCTGGTAAAACTGGCTGCAAAAGTAATATGGTAACTTCGTAAGCAGAACTATAATTTCTAGTGGGCACAGGTTAGCGCCATCCTACAACAATAAAACTTTATATTTATGTTATTTAGGTAAAAAACTGCGCGCCGAATTTCGGGAAAGAAAATTTCTGGGACACCCTAATGCGCATGCTTGTTGTTATTATTTGTTATAAATATGTGGCAGTAAAAGTAAAAAATGGACTTTGTTCTATGAGTATTAGAATTACATATGTACAACGGATTCGAATTGAAAAGTTATATACAAACATAGGTAGGATCGGACAATAAACTTATAAACACATAAATACGTCTATGCATTTACATACATACAAGTGGATATGGGCATTGAGCAAAAGGGGAATAACTAGATTTAGATTCAAAATAAATGTGTTTGGTTGTATGTACATAAATAAGTACGTGCAAATCTATTGACCACTGCAAGTAAACAGTTTAGTGTTTCAAAAAAAAAAAAAAAAAAAAANAGCAATATAATAATAAATAATACGAACAAATATGTACATAGTAATAACACATCGGAATAACAGAACAACAAAGCCAAAGTTGACGAAATTGATATGTAGCAACAGCACGTCGCATTTGTAATATGCATTCAAATCTACATACATTCTTTTAAACTTCGAACAATGGCATAAACAATGGTGCTGTTAAATACGAAACAGCAACAATGTTTTGCTATAGCAATTGATCACGTTCGATAAATGCAGACTAACAAAAATGAGTATTAAACAAAGGCAGAAGAAATTCGCCCCGCTTGATAAGCAGCGGTCAAAGGAGTCATAACGATGGATTTAAGGAACCCCCTTGACGGGACAGAGGTAAACTATCAAATATTTGATAATTTATTTATGTATTTTATCCAACGCGGAAGGCTGTAAGATTTAGATGAACTCATCTAAAAGCTTAAACAGACGGCAGCGTTGATCGGGATTAACTGGGACTTAATCCGGATCAACTGCAGTTAATTCCCGAGTTGATTCGGATCAACGCTGCCGTCTGGTTAGATTCTAGAAAGTTCAAAAATGTTAAAATGTTAAAACAAATTTTTTTGTTTTTTTTTTTTGTTACCAAACTATGAAAAAGCATCTGCGAAGTACAGAACAAAAGCGTACTTGAACGAAAAACCAGCCCTGCCGCATCCTTTTTCTATAGTGGCGAATCAGTTCTAAATTCGTCACCTTAGATATAGATTTCTAATAAAAAAAGTGAAATAAAATAGTTATTTAAAAGTACAAAATTTCGCTAATTTTAAGCTGTTACCTGTTCAAGCCTGTAAAATGCAACATTTTTCAAGCAGAAAAATTTTAAAGTTTTTGAACTAAAGATGGGCAGGGTAGTACATACATATGTACTTACAAACTTAGTACACATTTTAGAAAAAAAAGCAAAAAATTTTCAACCAAATTTTGAATTTTTTTATCTCAATTCTTGGATATGCAGTTACATGTCTCATGAAATTTTAGTAAATGAGTGCAAGTTTTAAATAGCGTTTTTTTTCATATAAGAAGTGCAATTATAAAAACGGACGTTGATTTTTTTAAATTTTTTTGGCAAACGCATTGGCGCATTTTCTGCAAATTCATCCTTGTATGGAAAAAGCCAAAAATCTACGCTATTTTTAGCCGCGTAAAACTTCCACTTATTTTACTAAAATTTCATGAGCCATGTAATTGCATATTCAAGAATTCAGATGAAAAATTCCAAAATTTTTATGGAAATTTGTTGCATTTTTCTAGAGTTTGTATTAAGTTTTAAAAAGTTGGTATGCTTGGTTGGTTTTTGCTAAAGCATGAAAAATATTTATATAAAAATAACAAAAAAATTAAGTTCAAAAACATTATAAATATTTAAAATAAAATCACCATGATTTCAGTTTTAATCGCCAGTGTAACTTTGTTTTATTGTTCCATTATCGAAAAAATTAAATTTTGGTTGAATATATTTAGTTTTATTTGTCCCCCGAAAAATACCGCGTTTTCTTTTTCAGTTGTACTCCAAGTCCCCCCCTTTTGTTTTTATGTGTACCTCTTTCGGCATTTTAGGTCTGGTAACCCTATTCAACTGCCTTATAATTATGTCGATATATTTTATTTGAATTCGGGATTCTTAGTTTTAAGATACGGAAAAGATACGAGTAGAACAATTTGTTTTTGCTGGGATTTTGTAACGGATATGCTTGGCTCCAAAAGCACTTCCCATACTACATAGCTGATTAAAAGAAAGTCAATCAATATTTTAAGTATTGGTTTGCAACCAACAAATGCGAATGTTTTCGATAAAAAGTTTTCATTGACTACATTGAAGGCGATATCTTAAGAATTTTGTTATTTGGTTTCTTTGTTTTATATTAACGATTTCATAACTGCTACCGATCAAAGTTCATCAATGATTTTAGTATTCGAGGGCGTTCACTCGCCAAGTAAACTACAAATGTAAATACATACATAGTTATTAGGGTGCCCATCGAAAATGATTTTTTTTTGAAAATTTCAAGAGCCTACCCCCTAATATTATTTGTTTTTATCAAAAATATTATTGCCTATTTTTATAGCTATTTAAAGATCATTTAGAAGTCGCGACCTGGCGATTCAGGTCAGAAATAGGATTTTATAGATTTACCAGTTTTTAAATGACTGTTTTTGATTCGATTTCAAAGATCGTATGTGATTTGGGAAGAGAATATATATGCCTTTAAAATGGTATATAATAATCTTTTGGCCTAGGACTAGGCTTGTTGGGATTTTTTATCGGGCAAATTAAAAAAAAAATACCCATATTTCTCTTAGTTTTTTAAATTTTCTAAAGTTCTATTTCTACAAGTTCAAAATATGGAGTACTATCTAAAATTAAGTCTATTTCCAAATAAACTGATACCTCATTTATTGCAATCGCATAAAAATTGTCGAATTTACGCGACTTTTTTTAAATACGGCCTTGAATTTATATGTGTACCGGAATTTCAGATTTTTTGAGTAGTATGACTAAGAAGTTCATCGATATTTATCCAAAATTGATATATACAATCGCTCTTTAGGAACATTTTTTTTTCTTCAAAAAAATTTTGACCTTGAAAATTTTACCTTTAAAAAATCTATAAAAATGGGCAATAATATTTCTCATAAAAACGAATAAAATTAGGGGGTAGGGTCTTGAAATTTCCAAAAAAAAAAAGAATTTTCGATAGGCACCCTAACACTTATATATGTATTTGTGCATACTCATTCAAGTACATACATCTTGTTCATGTTTTCCGTAAATGGTTTAACTCAAAAGTTTTAATTTAACCCCCTAGATTAGTGGTGCCCAGAGATTGGTCAAAGCTAATGAGCGGCGAGCCCGGCAAGAAGGAAAAGGAAAAATTGACGGAAGGGAAAAAGAAGTCAGCAGAATAGTTAGATTGAAAACAATATTTGAAAACAAGGCTCAGTGAATTTATTAATTGACGAATCGAAGTCGAATGGGAATCTAGGTAGACGAGATGAGGATACACTGGAAAATATTCAGTGACCTTTCTCCCAAAAACATCAGAATATTTCACTACAAATAAACGCCTTGTATATTCCAGAGAAAGCCTCAACAAAAATGTATGCTGACCTAACCGATTATGGATTATGGCACTCTTGCAGAAAAACCAAAACCTCTTTCCAAGCTATACGAAGGGTATGCCGAGGATTTTCTTTTACGAGAAGCATTTTTTGTATGTAATTGGATGATTTTCTCAAGATAATGTCACATATAACATTCTGTGCATGGAAATCTATTCTAATATACTCAAAAGCAGAATTTAAAATAATTTGTTAGGATCGAAAATAAGTGGCAACCTTACACTAATGTCCTAAAAGAAAAGCATGGCAACCCTCGTCGAAAATACTTCTGGGTTAAAGTGGTCAAATATAACGTAAATTTTATATCCATATTCCGTCGTTTTAGATATATTTTGTTGAATCGAAAATGAGGGGCAACCTTACACTAATATCCTTAGGGCATTACTATATGGGGAAAGCAGTATTTAAGAGCTTTTTTTAAGTAAACATGAGTGAAAATTTTGGGTCGTATTCTTGTTCTCGTGCGAGTCGAAAATTCGAAAGTACCTATTACTTTTCTATACAAAAA
>NW_016185383.1:0-4929 GCF_001687245.7 Rhagoletis zephyria | reverse complement strand
CGAGATAGGTCGATCTTCCACTCAGCCATCGATATGTACATATGTATATCGTTAGTATAGTATGGTATATATATATGTATATATTCAATATGAACTATCTGCAATTTTCAGAAAAGTGAGATCCCTATATAAAAATCCACCTTATATATATTTATATACATATATATTACCTTGGAAGCAAACAATTTTACATTTTCAACAAAAAAATTGGATTCAAATTGCTTTTATTCCCCTTCTGGACTCGGAATGATTTTGCAGTTGTCCTGCATTTGGAATTCTTCAATGGCATTTTTGATGGCCTCTAATGTTGTTGTAACTT
The DNA here is from genome assembly GCF_001687245.7 of Rhagoletis zephyria. Taxonomy (NCBI): domain Eukaryota; kingdom Metazoa; phylum Arthropoda; class Insecta; order Diptera; family Tephritidae; genus Rhagoletis; species Rhagoletis zephyria. The sequence goes on along the minus strand of NW_016185383.1, from coordinate 4,610 downwards.
TAAAAGCATGGCAAAAAAAATAAGGTAGTTTCAATAAACAACTTTTTGACGGATACTGGGCTTTTTGAAGCTTCATAATTTGTGCATGTTGCTATCATGGGGCTGCCATAAACCTGAACCCATCGACCAGGACACTTATTCCCTTAAATACAGTTTCTTCGGTTCTGGCGTTGCATTATTTTGAAGTATTTTTTGATATTATAAGCAATGTGGTTTTGTGGCACAATCCGTAGAGCTGAATGATTGATGATGATGAAACACTCAAGTTCTGAATCATAAAAGAAAAGAAAGAGAAATTTCGTGACGGTGACGTAACTTGGAAATTTGTTTGGCGCTTTTAACGCTTTTTAACAAATTTCCACCAATATATATGCTACAATGCGCTTCATGATAATTTTTGCCATTTTGTATATGCATAAGGTAGGCTGTCTGAAGTGAAGCCATTCTAAAAGACTTACCTAATAAGGAGTGGAAAAAAGTGCTTCCCTACATACTTACTAGAAATGGGTTTCCTATTTACATATATGTTTATATTATTTAGCATTAGGATCTGAACCTTAAATATTTAAATTCTTTAAAGAGGTATGATTTTTATGAACTAAAAATAGCTTTGAAAAAACTTCGTCAAATGGCTTTCAGAAGTACGTCCTACAAAAGCAAAATCCCTTCAATTTGTGCCACTCCGCACAAAAAAGGAAGCAGAAAGGAATGACTTTCAGAAAGGCCTTTTGGAAGACATTTTAACTCCTGAAATTATCTACTGCGTAGTGTGTGTGACCCCACAGCCGTGAATCTGGCATTTGATACAAAAATAGATTTTAACCAAATGAACTAAACAGAAAGGAGGTAAACTCACCAGATATTGTTCAAAATGTTAGAAAAAATGTTTTATTATCGATTTTCGACTAATAATGCTTTTTTTACGAAGCAAAAATCTGCTAAAAATTAGATAGGTGTCTGTATTGACCTTCTTTAAAAAACCAACAATTTGTTTAAATTAGGACAAATCCTGGAAAACCAGGACGTCTGGCAGCCCTATGCTAGCAGCGTTACCATATTGTTAATATTTAAAAACTAATAAGAGATGGGAATTTCTTTCACAGTTAATGGGTGTAAATTTTTTTAGTCTTCTTAGACGAAACCAAACAGGTCTGTACATGATGTACATATGTATTGAAAATATGTACATAAAAAGAATAGTGGTATTCACTAAATTGAGCAAGTTAGCACAAGCAAATTAGCTGAAGGTAATCTACTCTCTTGCCAGAGTGCCAGGCCACTTGTTCAATTTGGTGAATACTTATAATCAGCCCCATTGCGTAAGTCGTAAATTAGGCTAAATTATACGAGTAGACAACAGTAGCATTGTCTATTGTCGTACTGAAAAAAGTAAACGACCAAAATCGTCGAAAACTGTACAGTGCTGCCAAGTTTTTCTGTTTTAATTCACTAGTCGAGTGGAAATTTTAGGCAATGACGTGAAATTTTCGATACGATTCGACTCTCGAAAAACGACTTGCATTCGACACGACTCTCGCAATGAGGGCGAATGCAATTTTACTTCGAAATACAACGGATAATGGCGTACATATGTATGTACCTACGTTTATGGCATTTCTCACCCCTACCCCAAACATGAAAATGAATCTTTATGTCACTTGTGATCAGATGATTAAGTTAAGTGACATTTTGACCAGTTCTGGTTATACATATTGTGAAAAATTTGCTGTGTTTGTTCCGGGAGTGTATAAAATATAGCGACATGTATCGCATCATGCAAATGCCAGTTCACACCATGTCGCTCATGCATGTTTGACAATGACATATGAAGACGCTGTCGAATAAATTGAAATTGAAACATGCATCAAATCTACGCATGTCAACACAAACGACACATCCAAAACGTCAAAATACAAAGCATCAGTCTCTTTTATTACTAAACCTCAGTAGATTGTGATGCCAAATATGCGCAACTACGGTTAGATGCTAGTTTTCAACTAGGTTGCGCAAGTTAGACTTTTTTCTAGTGCTTTTTAGAAATGCAAGATACTGATGCTTTGTATTTCGACGTTTTGGAATGCAGCCATAGTCAGCATTGGCAATTACATTGTATATACGTGATGAGATTTTGCAAGCACCTATTTTAGTAAAATTCATTAAACAATTGAATGGTCGACGCGAATAACCTTCCCTGGTAACACTGAATCAAAAATTTTAATTTTGCTTTTGTCCTCCACTCGCCACAATCCAATTTGTATGTAGAATCGCTCGCTGATTCCAAAACTCGAGTTATTTTTTCTTTATAGATACGTTTTCAAGATATTTGCAATTTACCGTTATTCGCTTAAAAAAAAGAGTGGTTCCACTTAATCACATACATATATCTTACGAACCAACTGAAAAATCGTAATACGATATAAAGGAAATGAAAGCAAATAAAATTTTCCATAAACCGTATATACATAACTTTTCGATAGCCCATCATTCTAAATTTTTTGTTGTAATGATTGGTCAAATGAAAATGCTCAAGAATTTTTGTATGAAATATGAGCAGAAAAGAGTGTTACTCATACGCCACGTACACCTGAGTAGCTATAGTGTTTGCATTGAAAGCAAGAGGTGCCAGAAATGTTTAATTAATTTCTCAGAAACTATCAGGACTATCGAAAAGTGATGTATATACGGTGTATGTAGAATTTTATTGGCTTTCATTTTCCGTAGCTTTTACGATTTTTCAGAATCACAATTCTACATAGGAATTGGATAGCGGCATCTATAGAACATTTTTGCTGTAAACCAGTGTAATTAGCATTCTAATGTAACCAAAAAATTCCAAAAACTTAATATTAAATCACATACATTCCTTGATACTAGGCAATGCAAAATTGAATGCCATACTTTTCTTAGAACACCCGTGGGGAAAAAATGCATTTTCGAATGTCAAAACGGCTGCTTTACCGATTATTTTTTTCGATTACCATACATTACATTTTCCCACTGTATCAGGGACGGATTCACGGGATTGTTTTATACCAAAATATTGCTTCTGTCGAAAGCGCTACGATTAATTCGCATGCGGTGTTGTAAAAGCACACTGTGCGGCTTGTGAAAGGCCAAGAGATGTATTTTAAAATGCTGTGCATATTTGTCAGATATGAGTTCAGCGATCCGTCCCCATTCCCGTTGATCCCCCCTTCCTCACCATTTTGTAGAAGGTAGGCGAATGTCAGAAAATAAAGTGAGAAAGCTGTTTTATTTCTTCGGCTATTTATTGCGCCATGTGTATGTATGTACTATGTACCATTTTTGACATTAATGACATTAAACGCAAGTGCGTGTTTAAAATGATAGCCCGGAATGTAATTTGGTTGGGGTAAAATCATGGAAACTAAATTGCGATTTTCCGGTTGCATGCCGGCAATAGATAAATATGTAATTTTGTTCTTGTTTTGATTCACAATTAACGGATTAGGATGATTAGTATACATGCCGATCAATCCAATAAAAAAATCACATGCACATACTTATATAACTACCCTGCAGGGAAACCACGGACTAGTGAATCAAATTTCTAGTTCCGTACTAGGTCTTTATCGCCAAAAAGGAACTAGTCCGATAGGAGCTAGATTCCCACCAGTACAAAATCGGCGAAAAGTCGTACTACTTTTAAATAACTAATTTTTTCAGGTTTTTTCACTAGAAATCTATATTTAAAGTGACGAATTTACAACTGGTTCGGAACTATAGAAAAAGAGATGCAGAACGAACTAGATCTTATTTGTCAAATTTAGAACTAGTTCGGAACTATCGAAAAAGGGATGCAGCGGGGGGCAATTGACACTTCCTAGGACATCGCCATGTTAAATTCGCCAGTTGTTTGCATGCAAAAGAGATTTATCGCGAACCAGTACTGGGTCTAAATGTACTAGAAGCACACCAGTTCAGAACTAGAGATTTTCCCCACAGGGTATGTATGTACTAAAATTTTGATACGAATTGCATAAATTCAAGTGATGACATCACTACCCAAAAAGTTAATAACGATCGGTAGTTTTCTCTTCATTAAGGAATAATAGATTCGTAATTTCTCTTTAGTGTAATCAAATAACTAATCAATGGAGTGTCGCCCTTTGAGCTTCTACTCATAGCTTTCATTGCTGTTTGGCAAAGCTTTTGTAAAAATACTTGCGTGATAAAAACCTACATAAATAAGTTTCAATTAAAAAAAAATGTCCATGAAAAAGCGTGCGTGATAAAAAACAGAGGTTTTGATAGCATGCGTGAATGTGATTGAAAAAATCATCATCGTGAGCGTGCGTAACCGTTAGCCAAAACAACTCTCGCGCCCATCTCTGGTTTCAATATCGAACTACATGACGACATTAGAGAAGACCAAGGCATTTCAGAACTGCTCCTTGCGGACGAGTAGTTCTAAATGCGTGCTAATACTCTGTAGGACCTAAGTATGTAGGTTCGAAAAATTTTACAAAATGTTGTTTGTAATAGGGGATTGTATATGGCGGCCGTTCATGTTCCGACTAACATAAAAAAGACGAGTAATTTTTAAGCAAAAAACAAAAAAACATGATTTCATCAAACTGTAATGTCGT
>NW_016185380.1:0-4929 GCF_001687245.7 Rhagoletis zephyria | reverse complement strand
CCATATAAAATATGTTTGAAGTTTTATTATAACTTTTTAAAAACTGAAATATACTCACAATTATTTACAAAAAATCTGTGGTTTTTTCTCGGAATGTTTAACACGACTGCAAACTTACCTGAAAGGAAAAAAATTTGCAATTAAAAAAAAACGCCATAAAAATCAGTTAAACTTAGTACATACAATTTAACAGTAAGGAAAATGGTAATCTGAACCCACTGTAAAAAAATAATTTTGTGAAGTTGGAGCAAACTCCTATAGGAATAAGTAACACGTATAACTTATATAATATATAACTCAATTAAATGAATTTTACGGCCGCAGAGAATGGGTTGTTCACAAGCCCGGTTCAACGCAACATCAAAAAATTAAAAACAAAAAAAAATTTTTTTCTAAAAAGCGGTCGCCCCTCGGCTACATATGTAGCTACTATTATAATTAAAAGAAAGTCCCTAAACATTAACAAACAGAATTTGACAGTAGATACATATGTGCATACACATATGTATACATATAAATGTATGTACATATGTACGTGTGAGCAACGCGCGAAATTCGACATAGAGACGCGCCCAAGAGGTAGGCAATAAGGCAGACTAAATTCGCGAACTGCGGAGGAAATTTAAATAGGATACATAAGAATCGGCAGAAAATTACCGACGCAAAAATTTAAGATGTAGGCAAAATGGCGCTTGTAATTAAGTGAAGAAAAGCAAGTTGTTTAAAAAAATCGAAAATTCCCGTGGAGGATATATGTAAGCACGCATGACTCGGGCATTATATGCAAAAGCGAACACTCGAATTCATACCTGCTTGTGTGTGTTGGTTTATGATTTTATGTATATAAATCTGTATCAACTCTTCACCGAGCATACTTACAATATAGTACAGAGAAGTTTCAATTATGTGGAGAAAGTGTAAAGGATGTATGGAAATATATGTATGTAGGTATGCACAGCCCACGACAAAAGATAGCACATCAACATTTTACCAGTTTTTACTACATTTTCCTTACTTTTTTAAGGTTTATTACCGTTTTATTAAAGTTCAGGTCCATATCTACATCTTGTACAAAAATTTTAAAAATTCCACAAACTTTTGATCTCAATTCCAAGTATTTTAATTAGAACTTCTAAATTAATTTTTTTAATGCAGTTTTATACATAGCTTATGAAAATCTACTGTAATAAAGTGCCAGGTTCAAGCTGCTAAAAATTGCGCTGATTTTTGAAAATTTTTTTCTGATGTTATGCACTCGTTTCCATATAAAAAATTACTTTGTATGGAAGAAAATGCGTTATACCGTCAGAAAAAAAAAATTAACAAAAATCAAAGCAATTTTGTAGCAACTTCAAACTGGCACTTAATTACAACAGATTTCAATAAGCTATGAAACTGCGTACCAAAAATTATGCTAGAAGTTAGAATTAAAATGCTTGGATATGGGATGAAAAGTTTGTGGAATTTTAAAAATGTTTATACAAAGTCTGAAATTTTAATTTAGATACATATATTGTGTTTCTTAAATAAAGGGCTATCTATACTTTTATATAAAAAAAAACAATGAAAATTAAACAAACAAAAGATAAATCGTCTGAACTGTTCAAAATGTTGAGGTGCTATCTTTTTGTCGCGGGCTGTATATACATACTTGATGGTTCTCATATATGCGCATATACATAGATTTATGCATGCGCTATATAAAGCTTTCAGCCTCACAAACGAAAAGCTGAGTGGCGCAGCGAGAAGTGCACCGACAGCAAAATAACCAAAACTAAACACTGAAGCAAACTAAAACAAATTAAACTAAGTAGTTGCAGCAGAATGCTGCAAACCAAAACTACATAAATACCAGCAGCGCGAACGCAACTCTGAGTGTAGGTGATGCATTGAACTGCGAACATGCATGCGAAGTGGCGGCTAAAGGACTTTGCAGCCACCAAATGACCGACCCAAAGCGCAACCGATACCCGGACAATATAGGCACAACACGGCCCGGCCAAATGTATGACCTGCTATCGTACATAATAACCGCCTAAGCAACTTAACGAACGATCAACGCGGCATACATTCCGCCATTCGTTTGCCAACTGTGACGGGCATGCAATGAATGACTGAAATCAAGAGCATAGCGAAAGGACACAAAGGCAACTTGGGTAGCAAGCACTACCACTAATACAATACGGTTACTATTACGGACATTTTGCCCAGTGTGAAAAGCAAATATAAGCCACAGCGCACAAAACTAACAGCCGTCGCTACGATGCAGGGCAGTTGAGGAAGCTGTACTACAACAACAAAATACATATAGTCAACAAGCAAACAAGGAACTGGACGGGATCGAAAGAGCGAGTACGCGAACGTGAATCGCGAAAGCGAAGCGAGTCCACACGCAAACCAGAAAGGACCCTACACTACACTACATAGCGATGCAACAGTGATGATGGTAATGGTGGCAGTAGCAGCAGCAGCAGCAGCAGCAGGAATTTCATTAAACGCGTTACGTGAAACCAACAATATACATGCATACATATGTACATGCATATGTACGGTGCAACAGAAGCAGTGGCAGCCATAATGGAAGTAACAAAGCAAGGACATAAAGCGCACTACATACCAACGTAACCTGCATAGAGTGTGACGAAAGGACCGACAGACCAACAAACTATACGCCTAACATTTACATAAGCATCCGCTTTTAGTTTGCATTGGCATGCAAAGACGATGCCTTCACCCAGCAGAGTACCCAGCACCTAACCACCAAATGCCACAACATAAACACATGGGATTATAAACATGTTCTCGTACATACATACATAAATGTGATGGCACCTGGTGGAATGAGGGCGGGAAGCTTTGTGGCTATAAAACTGTCCTACGCCTCATAACCCATGGAGTTTGAATGCATATTTGTACATATTTACATACTTGCATATGTATGCTTCGCTAGATACACATCGGATAGTTTAAGATGGTCTACTTTATGGATTAGAACAATAAATAGTGGTTGGTCGAATATTTAAAGGCAGTTAGTAGAGTACTTAGGTTTAAAGGAAAAAAATTTATATTTCCTTAAATTGTTCGAAGCTCAAACTTTGAACGTACGAGAGGTAAGAAAAAGGTCGAACTTAGTTTCCTTTAAGTTGCAGGCAGTTTCTAGTACGTATCCATCAAATCTCAGTTCTTGTCTCCCTAAGATACCACCCAAATGTCAGTAAATTAAAGCTTGCTGAAAATCATTAAGCTTGTGTCAAAATACTTTAGATTCAGGGGTGTACTGCGAACTCTTTTTAAGTTCGTCTGGCCGAGCTATGAAAGTGAAACTTATCTTGATTCATTTCTTAATCGTTTAATAACTGTAATAGTTGCATGTTTCGATCTACTGAACTTAACATAACATAAAATAATAAATAGATGAGTTGATGAGAGTTGAGCAAACCATAGGGCTGGTTTCTCCAACTCAACTTAACTTAGTTTAGCCATTTTTTTGGACTTAAATCAAAAGTTAGCCTACCTTTAACACAGCTTATTCTTGAGTAAGTCTAAAAAATTGGGTAAACTAAGTTAAGTTGAGTTGGAGAAACCAGCCCATAATCTTCGGTTTTATCTTTATATTTATCTCTTTATCTTTATTTTTTGTTCTTAATTGCTTTCCTCATTTGTGTCCTTACTTTATCTTTATTCTTATCTTCATTATTATATTAAGTTTTTAAATTTTATTTTAGTAAAGTGGTGTTGAGGCGGCAACTGAATTTTTCACCGTGCAGAACATTACGTCATAATTATGTATTTTAATTTGGCACGTGTAATTTTTTACATATCGACGGCTGAGTGGAAGATCGATCTATCTTGACAGCCGGTTCGAAACGCCCTATCTTAGAACAGGGGCTCAAGAACGTCAAAACGGGGAATACTACCGCCGCTATGTACTATGACTGCTGGTGTTCAAAAAGCTACTAAATAAAGGAAAGAAGACCAACTGGGCTTACTACTTACGCAGATGACTATACCGACAGCAGCACTGGGGCCTATTAGCCAATAATAAGCGTTCAAAAAACAGCATCCAGACTTATGCAGGTCTTACGGTAGCATAGATCACTCTGGTGGCATTGTGGTATTGATCTTGGATCTGTACTTCAAGAACAATTTTGAAGCTGGTATGACGGCAGAAGGATGGCTGGTATTTGTAGCATTTTTCAGACAAAACACGTAGCTTCAAGGTGGTATACAAAAGTGGCACTCTTTATTGACTTCACATGTCTTAAATATGGCTTTCTTTAAGGTTTCTGCGGAAGCGGATATACAAAGTTTTGTCAGTTTGCCAAGAGGGCTGTGATGTTCGAGTTTAGCTGAGTAATGTGGTGGTAATTCTTCTGGTAGCGCTGTCCACAGCATCAATGGTCTTTGCAAAGCCACTTCCCAAACTTAATTCGGATCAAGGGAAATTTCGATGACAACACTGGACAAAACTCAGAGAGCACAGAATACAGAGAATATGTAAAACTAGGCCAGTGCTCATTCAAATGGATTTTCTCACCTTAGCAAGAAACACCACTTGGCATATATGTAAACCCCACTCTAATGGCGCATTTACATGGTATGAAGCCATATGAACTGTTGATACGTTAAAATAGAGGGACTACATGTTCTAATGAGGAATTCAATGATATCGAGTGGGATGCATATAATAAATTTTTTCATATGAAAGTTATGGGGAGATACTGTAAACATACTGTTGTGATACTGTTAAGCATATGAAATTATAGCAANTTTCCCATTTTGATGCCTTTTTAATATAAAAACCCACCGAAAAGGAGGAAAGCGGCAACTCCGCCATTCACATACATGTCAAAAGTATGAAATTTAAAAATAAAAACAACAAACAAACAAATTTAAAACAAAGAAATTCTTTGTACTAGAACTTTTTAA
>NW_016185379.1:0-4930 GCF_001687245.7 Rhagoletis zephyria | reverse complement strand
CTGTAAATGCCCGGCATTATCGAGAAGCAGACTGCGCTTTCTGAAATCTTATGCAAAAATTTTCTTCCTACATTTAAGGACCACCCTAATGTGCATATGCCCAAATTTTAATATATTTATACATATGTAATACATGCCTACATACGTACATATATACATTTGGATGTGTGTGCTGTCATGTATTCACGATAGTAATTACTCAAGTAATGAATATTAATTTGAATTAATCAGCTACTTATCGCAAAAATATATGCTTTGGCACGACTTGGCGCAGACATAATGCATAATTGTTGGTTATACACGTACTGAGTACAAACAGTGATTAAACACGCAATCTTATACATATGTATGTAGTAGTTGACAAATACATAAAGAATAAATATATGTGCATATGCATATGTTAGTATTTAGAATTCATATTCGTTGAGACATATGTATGTACATATGTATTTATGTACCCTAATCATGTTATACTGATGCATTTATGCATTTAGCTCTAAGTCAATTTCAAACAATCTATTTTGCAAAAGCCTGACATTTGATTAGAACAAATAAAATAAGCGACAGTTCAATTGCTACTGTGGAAAAATGTAATTTCAAGTGCTAAATATCTAGTAGTAATCTTTAGCGATTAATTCAATTTAAATATTATGTGTGGGATTAACTTATATCTACTTACATATGTATGTAAGTACATTGCAAAAACGTGGCCGACCACTTTATTCCAAAAACAAATAAATACATTATAATCTGTCTTCATATGTAAATAGCAGTAAGTTTTCAATCTTAATTATATATTCACACCAGTTTAGCCCTTTAAAGTAAATATGTACGTAAACCTAAGGTACTGCAAAGCCTAAAAACTTGAACTATAGAACTTCTTTGATTGGCTAACTAGAAGTTTTACACGTTTTCTAAGTGTTTGCACTAGCTATCCCTTAATTTCTTATTCGCGTGCTGGATTACACTTGGAGATTTGCGACTGCCAGGGAAGGGCGACCGTTTAAGAAAAAACAAAATTTTGTTGAATGTTGATCAGAGCAGAAACCGAACCTGAGAGCTGAAACTGAACAGGAGGGAGATTCTGTAACCCGTCAGCTACAATTTTCCGATCGCTTCCGCACTTTTTGACGCATGCTATAAATATTTTTGCGCCCAAAAATGCGATAGTGATTCGAAAATTGTCGCTAATTGGCTAGAGAATCTCCCCCAGGTCCTGTAATTCTCCGATCTTCTGGACGATCGTCACATGGGCTGGGCGATAAATTCGTTCAAACTATTAAAGTCGCCGGAGACTGATGGCATCATACCTGCGCAGCCGCAAAAGGTTCTGAAGGTGGGGTGCAATTTGCGTTGGATCCCTCCTATTTACGCGAACTGCGTGAGGACCGGGTACATCCAAAGGCTTGGAGGATTGCGTTCATCCCGAAGTACGGAAAAGCCTCTCATGTTTCCCCTAGGAATTTTACAACTATCAGTCTCTTCGTTTTTACTAAAACCGCTTTTACTAAAAACTCTAGAGAGACTGATGGACGTGTACATAAGAAACGCAATTCCTCGTCACTGTCTTTCAAGAGCTCAATATGCTTATTGCAAGAAAAGGTCGGTGAATACCGCCCTGCACACACATTGGTAAACTGGCCAGAGGAAGCCTTCACGACCTACTGCATGGGCCTTCTTCGATATTGAGAGAGGCAATAGTCAAGTATATTCATAATCTGGGGATTGAAACCAACCTAATAAGGTTTGTCTACAGTTTACTTCGTGGCAGAACTGTCGCGGCGGATTAGGCGGCGTCTACACACAGTGCAGAGTCAGTAGGAACACTCCAAAATGTGGTGCTCTCTCTCCCCTGCTCTGGATTACGGTTGTAAATGAGTAAATGACCTTCTAGAGGAACTGGAAAAAGTGGGCTGTCGGGTGATCGCCAATGTAGATGAGTTGGAACTTTTGGTTAAGGCACGATTTCTATACACCCTTTTTGATCTCGCTCAAGGTTTCCTGAAACAGGTAACTTGGTGGGCGTTCAACGGCGGCTGTCGAGGAAGCCTAACCTTTAGGAAAGGGTGGGAAAGGTGTCGATTGCCTTGTACTGCTGTAGGGGAGCTATCGGTAAAAGGTGGGATCTCTTGCCCAAATGAATTGGTTAGCTCTAGTAAACCAGCTTTAAGCCTATATTGCTTCAAGGCGGCCTTGTCTGGTGGAACCCACTAGAGAAAGCTACACTTGTAAAACAGGAATTAGCGGAGCATTAGGAACCACACCTACACTGGCGCTTGACATATTTCAGGGACCGTAACAGTTACAACTTTTATTAAAAAAATCACTCTTTAACTATGTATTATTTTTTGACTTTTATTTAATTACTCTTTAAATAACCGTTATTTCTGACTTTTAATTTATAAATCGAATATAACTATTATTTTTGATTTTTATTTAAATAATCGGCAAGTAACAGTTGCTTTTGATTTTTAAATTATGTGTCTTAAATAACAGTTATCGAAGACTTTTATTTATAAAAGTCATAAATAAAAATCAGTCACTGATCTTTATTTATTCAATCATACTTATAAAAGTCATTTGAATAAGTCGTAGTAAACTTTTGTTTTCCAACACCTTCTTAACTGCGAAAAGTGTTAATGACGTTTTTTAGATTGATTTAAAAAATAAAAGTCGGTCACTGATTTATATTAATGACTTTTAAAAGTAAAAGTCACTGACTGATTTTTATTGATGACTTTTATAAATAAAACTCTTCAATAGCTGTTATCTAAGCCATATAATATAAAAATCAAAAATAATTGTTATTTTGGATTTATAATATAAAAATCAAATATAATTGTTATTTTTTTAAAATTTGCATGAAAATTGCAAATAAAACTTTATTTTCAAATTTGAGTCTCGGTGCAAAACGAAATCGATTGGTATGTTTCACTTAGTTGTAGAATATTTTCTTCATAGTGAATTTTTCCATGACAGTTTTCATCAATAACTGTTATGTTCGGTCCCTGACATATTTACATATGTTGAACACGGCGCCTGCGGATATTGCAGACAGAATTGTCGCATCACGAACTGCTATTAGGCTAAGGGAAAATGGAGTCTGATCACGGGGCCCCTTGAGTACTCCGGACCCGGGGGAAAGAGTCCCCGTTCTCCCCGCCCCTCTCCTCGGACCTGTCAGTATAGATAAATAAGTCTCAACTTTGAATTTCTCTTTTCCTCCCAGCCGAACGTCTTCTGCCTCTCCGTCATAGTTGATGCCTTTTCCTTCGTTTTACTCTAAATAAATAGAAAGCGGCTGCACTGTTTCGAACCCAATACGTTTGTAGTACGTATGTAGCTCATTCTGTCAAAGAAATTCAAAGAAGCAGGTTGCACCAACTTCATTGAAAATAAATTATTCGCGGGATTTTGTTGAAATTTCTATTTTAAGCTGTTTGAGCTGTTGATATGTTAATGCAAAAAAAAAACTCTATTTGGCAAAACTACAACGGCCTTAAACGCGCGCGCTATGCCCTGCTTTTGCTTGCGGAAATACTATCTACAAATATGTAAAATGTTCACAACTTAAAGTCAAAAGTCATTTAAATTAGACCTGCCTCATAACTGACACCCACAGCCTCTACAAATAGTTAAGTGTCTATTCAAAATTCAAAACACAACTAAATTTGTTGTCATAAATATGTCACTTGTTTATTTATTGTGTTTTTAAATGTATGCAATTTATTCATAACGCGCAGTGTCAAACAAGCACACTAACTCGATAACTGTTCGACATACACGCATTTGACCAACTACATATTGACTAACTAACATAGGTATGTATGTATGTATGCAGTGGCGGATTTATCGTACAGGCAACATAGGCTGAAGCCTAGGGCGGCAGAATTAAGGGGCGGCAAAATTTAAGACAGCTAAATTAAAAGAAAAAAATTTATTTGGATTCAGCTGCACTTGAAATTGTGTTTGTGTCTGTAAAATATTATTAATGATTCAACTCATTCAATACAATTCAAAATTAGAATTACGCTGCGAATTTTTCCTTAGTATAGCAGTCGTTGAAATTTCCATGATGTCGAATTTGTTAATTCCGTTATGTATTTCATTATTAACGAACTATATTGTAATAAAGCACTGACAATAACAATCATATTTGATATATATATATATTTTTTTTTTTCGTGAAAAAGGGCGGCAAGTTATGAATTGCCTAGGGGCGGCAAATATTTAAATCCGCCACTGTATGTATGTACCTACTTAACTACGGTGACCATTCGTACCGATTTTGGCGGAACAGTACCGATTTCGAGAGAATTGTCCCGCTGAATATTTTTTTGAAAGTCGGGACGTATAAGTGTCCCGATTTTTCATATTTGTACCAATTAAATCCCGATTTTTAATGTTTGCTTTATTAATTTATCAATAATCTTCCGGTACTCTGGCCCAAAAAAAAAAATCGTACAAACGTGGCAGCATTTTCCTTACAACAAAGAACATGGAATATAGGGGAGCCACAAACATAGCCAGCATCCTTTTTTTTATGATCTTTCTCGCTATATTTCGGTTATTATTCTTGTCAAAAAAAATAAAAAATTATTAAGTTTTTATAATTATTTGTTAAGTTTTTTTTAATGAAACGATTCTAACTTGTATTTAGTGAAGTTATAAAAAATATACTAATTCCCTCGAAGAATTCATGCACTGAGAAAAAAATCAACCAAAAATTTATTAATATTACCAAATTCAAACTTTAAAAGGAATCAACGTGTGGTTGATATTAACAAAGCCTCCATACAAAAAAAAAAATCGAACATGCCTTATATGGAAGAAAATGCGCGAACAAAAAATTATCAAAAATCAACGGTAAGTCCAAGCTACCAAACGTGCATGCTCAAAAAATTCTAAAAAACTGATAGAAAAGTTCAAA
>NW_016185377.1:0-4930 GCF_001687245.7 Rhagoletis zephyria | reverse complement strand
ATGTTCGGCTCCGCCCGAACTTAGACTTTCTTACTTGTTATTAATAAAATTCTCCGACATTTTCACAAGGAGAAATTAAATGTTGGCATTCTTAATTAAAAAAGTAGCTTTAAGTTGAATTAAAAAAAAATCCTCTGCGTTCATATGTTTGCGCCTGTCAATCAGTGTTGCCATAATCCAATGAAAAAATATCGTAATACATACATATGTACATTCTTATGTAAATACAAGCACATATATATGTACATATTGCAACTCCGCATATGCCACCGAAACCTTGTCTATATCGAAAAACATGTCACTCAAAAACATTGCGACAGGTCATTGAAATGGAAGACGAACAGGGGCGGAAGAGTAGAGGCAGGCAGGTGAAACCGGAGAAGACGCCACAACAAAAGCGCTTAATCCAATTTCTCTTTCACTTCGATATTGGTGGTGTTAATAATGCTTTTGTAGTTGTTGTATAATTTTTTGCATATTAACGCACATACTATATTTAAGCGCGCTGGGAATGACCGCTGACGACGGTCGACTTCAAAGTCACCAGCCAGCCAGAGCATTGTATTCAAGGCGAATTAGGTCAATAAGTGGGACAAGCCAAAAGGACGTACAAACATAGAAGTATGTATACATATGAACATTGAATAGCTATCGCGATAAAGCATGCCACAGAAAAAACCTCCAAATACATTATAGAGTAGCGCATAGAACGATGCATAAGCGGCTTAAAAAAGTGCAAAAAGAACTAGTTCATCGAGACGGCAGACAATCGAAGAGGTGTAAGTAGGTATATAAGTAGCCATAAAAACGTCTACCTACGCATTTGGGCATTCAATCCCGAAGCATTTTAACTATCCCGAGATTTCGGGATTTCAAAAATTCTTATACCAGGATCCCAGGATTTTTCGGAATTTCGACCTTATCAAAATTTCTGCTTTTTGCAGTAGGTTCACCCTTCTCAGTTATAAAGAAAAAAATGAAACCACACAGATTTATTGTCGCCCCATTTGGTCTTACGCGGACCAAAATGCACATTAGTACAAGGGTCCGTAATTTAATGTTGAAATATTTTTTATAGTTTTCTTAAATATCTAGAATAATAAAACGCTTACTCATATTTGCAGCAATTCATTTTGAGTCCAAATTTTGGTGTTCTGTGTTTCTCGTTTTTCATGTGAAATGCAGATACATAAATGCAATTTTTCGTTTTCAAAATCACTTTCACCCTGTAAATAAATCAGTAGAAATCTCGGGATCCCCGAGCTGTAATCCAGAAATTTCGGGACATGGAAAATTGTCCGGGATCGCGGTATTGAATGCCATACATACATATGTATATATTTTTTTAATGAAAATTATGTGGCACAGTGTGACAAGTGCTTTTCGTGGGCCTACGGATGGCTGGCGGAGCGGATATCAGCCTAAAAAGGGTAAAATAGTTAGTAAGTTAATACCTGCAGTTAAAAAATGGCTCAATTACATATATACGTTTGTATGTATGTATGTACGCGTAAATGCAAGTTTATAAAAGATTTCAAAAAGTTTTAGTGAGGTGCTTGTGTACATATTTATATACATAGATACATAGATTCGATAGAGTATCGAATTCCCTAAAAGGTATACAAATAATACAAATTTGGAGTACAATCCGAAAATAATTTATACAATATCGCGTATTATTGTCTGAGTTTAAGGTCAAGTTCATGTAATAAATCTAATTGTTGTTGTTGTGGCACACTTAAACATTTAGTTGTCATTACTATGCTCGCAGTTGGCCATTACTAAATATTTTCTATAATATTGCCCACATTTTCCTCATTCGTCACTCTGACAGTCTGCAAATGTGTTAACTCGCTTTGTTTTCCAAATTGTGGATAATTGCTTAGAACGCCAAATTAAACACTCGAACATACCCACAATAGCCTGAAAGTACATACATACATACATACGTATGTACACTGTTAGCTTCTAACTTAGAATTCACCCTCCTTCCACTTCATAAATAAGTACTGACTTAAAGTTTTTTTAGGTTGTTGTCTCCATGAGCAATAAATTATGTTTTTAAGCTGGAAAAATTATAGAAATAAAAATTGGGGCCTTGTGCTTATGTTAGTATGTGTCTATGAAAATGTACATTGCACTTACATTTATTTTTTGAAAAAAAGTATGCAAACAATTTACTTAAATATTTTGTAACTTGTAAACTTAAAGTCTTAGTTGTGCAACGCTGCGTTATGTACAATTATTTATATTCGTTAGAAGATTAATGGCTGTTCGGAAAGCATATAATTACAGAAATTTTATTTCGAAATATTACAAAAATACGGCGGTACTACAAATGTAGTTTATCCAGTCGGCAAGAACGTTTCAAGTTTTTTTTTTTAAATATTGTGTATAAATCTTGGTTTAAAACATTTTGGGAGCAATACTAGTACATACTGTTCAAGGGATATTTTAAAGTACCGTTACTTAGCTTCAAAACGTATTATATTTTATTTTGGTAAAAGTGTCAATAAGTATTTTGCAATCGACTGAATTTAAGAGATTTTCACCGAACAGGCAACATTTTGCGGATATGAAAAAATCGCTCGTGAATAAAAAGAACTATAGAAGAAAAAAAGGTTAAGAATGGGCAAATATGAAGGCCAAGATATCCCCCTACCACATTTTGCATTACCAGTGAAAAACCACTTGGAACCATATTTTCCCTCTGATTACTATGTATGTATGTAGAACACTGTCGTCGGCTATTTCTGGAGACAGCATTAAAATTTAGCTCGATAGATGGTGCTAATAAACGTTTATTTTTAACAAAATTTTTTAAAATTAAGTTGAACACGCAATGCATGCATTTTCCGCCCCTTTGAGTAAAAGCGAGTTTTTCTGAGAGAACATCACCAATTAATCAGTACAACATCTACGTTTTTTTGTTGCTTCTGGTCTCTAAAGTGTTAGAAAATTTTCTCCCTTTTTCAAATTTCATACCGAGCATTGCGAAATATAAGCAAGAATTGAAAACAAAAAAATTTAATTAAAAAAATAAAAATTGGTGCGACTTTCTTTGTTTGAAGAAGAAACAATTTAGAGACCAAATAATTTGAAAAAAAAACAAAAATCAGCTGCTCTACCATATTTTAAAATAAGATCTTTAGATTAGTGTTTTCAGCTTTTCGATATCTCCAAGCTCTCAAGATATTGAAGAAAAAGTGTCGTTACTTTAGTTAATTTTTTATCATATTTTGTTGTATGTGGCTGACAAATTGCTGACAAAAGTAGCGTATGACAAAATTTTACTAAAGAAAATCCTTTATCAACTTAAATATAATAAACAATAAAAATAAAATAATTTAATTTAATAATTTCGTGAACTATTAACATTCTGCGATGCTTTGTAGAAAATTTATCGTCGTGTTTTTGACAAATTGCATTCCAAACTTCAATCGCGATTTCCCACAACCTGCTGAAAGTAACATAGGATAATCTTTTATACAGGCGAGGGTGTGTACTTACATAATTTAATTAGAACTTCATGGAAGTTGGCTTTATTATGAATAGCGCGAAGCAATAGGAGAACGTGAAAGAATTCACGATTTTCACGAACGTCGTTAAACTATGAAATTGAATTAAAAAAATATCACGTTTTTCCAAACCAAAAAATTTAAGAAATTACAGTATTGGAATTTCTATATGGAAAACGTGAAAAAATACGAAACGAAATGTAGTTGTACATATAAGTAGGCAAAAACAGTTCAATGTTTGTAAATTGTAGAAGAGTCCTAGGGGTGAGAGCATTAAAATTCCGACTTTACTCTCTTTGGACCACCCTCATGTACATACGATTATGTGTCAGAAGCAGATCATGCGGGTGGCGGACTTGGTAACCGCCAGGGGCCCCCGAACTTGCTAATTGAATAAAAAAAAAAACAAATGATTGTGTTTTAAGTAAAAGTTAACACATTTTAATTAATGCCACAGTTCACATGTATATTGCGTGCTCTTTCTTTAAAATGTTGCACTCTGATAATATTACCCTATACGAAGGTGACATTTTTTCCGAGAAAAGAAAACGCCATTAAACATTACTTGAGAATTACAATATCAGAAATGAGAATCAATAGACTCCCTATATTATATGGTTACTTTAAATCGCAAAGGTCCTAACCACCACTTTTTTCGAAACTGCGTTTTTTCACAGATTTTGGTAGGATGTATTAAAGTAAACCATCAATAAAAATTTTAAAGTGTTAGTACCAAAAACCATGGAGTTACATGCCACTTTCTTAAAAAGCCCTACCGGTTTTTGATACTCTTTTTATAATGTTCTTTTCTTTCCCCGTAAAGTAAAAGTAATTGTTAGTTTGGGCCTTTGTGAATTAAGGTAACGATATACACCTACATATGTTCAGAAGAATTATTTTATTTATTTATTATTATTTAAGAAATACTTTGGTGTATCCTTTCGAAAACAAAAACGTTAGGTTCAAGTATTTCCAGTACCCTTCGTCAACCATTTAAAAGTCAGGGTACCGACGATTGCTTCCGCCAGGGCAAGGGCGCCCTTGATCCGCCTCTGATATATGTATGCGTTATTTTGAAGTTTTTCTAAGCTGATTTTCTTTTAATTATATAGTCATTCGATTTTCCCGCATTCATTAATTATCATAAAATTTACATATTGTCATAGACTCATTGGCGGATGTACTCCATATTTGCACATACATATATATGATCACGCATAAATCGTCAAATATATATTCAAATGAACTTACNGTGAGAGTTGAATCAATGAAGCGGAAACATTTGCGATAGCGTCTTTTTTCTCAAGTTATCTATATGGAAATACTTTTAACAGTAGTTTAGATATGTATGTGGACACATACGCACTGATGTACATTGCAAATATATTTTACTACAATTCACGTAGTTTGTT
>NW_016185376.1:0-4931 GCF_001687245.7 Rhagoletis zephyria | reverse complement strand
TTTTAATGAATTTGTAATGCTCTGAGATCGACATTTAAAAAATACGTCACAAGTATACCGATTTGAATTCAGGTGTTCCTACAAGCTCTTCATACTCGAGAGCAAGACTCTGGGATTCAGTAAATTGGATAATGAGTCGAACAAGTTTTGATGGTACATAAATTGTGAGGCCACTTAAGGCCAGATATTAATTTATAGCCTACCTAAATCCTTGCGTGAACTATCAGTTATGGAGGAGATAATCTAAATTTCTGGTGCAGCATTTATGTAGTTTTCTCTACATCCGATCGGAATTAAGCAATTATGGCTGATAGGAAGGTGTTAGATATCTGGAAAGCCCGTAGAGTTTTCAATGGGACTATTAACACCATTGTTACCAAAGTCATGTTAGTCAAGAACTACCAAACGAGTTTATACTCCGCCTCATTCAAAAGCCATAACTCATCATTGAACTCTCTTGGGCATATGAACGTTAATAAACTTAAGATAGCATACGAATTGGCTAAAACTGACAGCTTTTTAAAGGAATCTAAAGCGGTGGTTCTTCTGACTAGTCCAGAAATAGAATTCACTTGCGCCTTCGTCAATAATATTGCACTTCGAAGACAATAAGTCGAAAACTATGTATTCCGAAGTATTGAAAGTTTTGAGTTACTAAAGAATTTTCTACAAAAACTTGGCAATAATAAAATCCGGCTCTACAGACTACTTTTGGGCCCTTTTAAAGCCAAAAACAAAAAGGAGAGAAAGGAGGAACGTGACGATTATATGTTAGCAGAAGTGGTTTTAGTCGAATGTGGTGTTATTTAGAAACAAAGTGGTCCCCGTCCAAGTTGGCCATCATTGTAAGCGTCAAAATATGAATACCCTGGCGTTTATTTATTTATATATTTAACCGACTTCCAAAAGAGGAGGAGGTTATCAGTTCGTCGGAATATTTTTTTTTTGATTTTTAACCGACTTCCAAAAAAGGAGGAGGTTATCAGTTCGTCGGAATATTTTTTTTTTGATTTTTAACCGACTTCCAAAAGAGGAGCAGGTTATCAGTTCGTCGGAATTTTTTTTTTTGATTTTTTTATTTGTTTATGTTTTATTTTTTTATGTATGTTACCGCATAACTTTGGACCACGTCAACCGAGTTCGATAATTCTTTTTGCATCGGAAAGGTAGTGTCTCAGAGGTGGTCCCATTCCAATCTGAATTAGATCCGATCATTGGATCATGAAATAATATATACCAAATGTTTCTTATTTTTTATAAAATTATAGTTAGTTGAAAGGCAAAAACCAATAGAATTATTTTTTTTTTCAACTTCATATGGAACTCGGGGAAAATTTAAGAAATACCAAAAAATTATCATCAAAATTTTCAACTTTTCAATTCCATTTCTTAGAAAAATTTTGGGTATGCAGTTTTGTAGCTATTTTAATTAAGGTGCACGTTTCAAGTCTATAAAAATTACCGTTGATTTTTGAGAACCTTTTTGTCGAGGGTGTTGCGCATTTTCTTCCATATAAAAATAGATTTGGTTCATGCGTTATATGGAAGAAAATGTGAAACAAAATTGGTATGGAAAATATAAATACAGAAAATCGTCAAAACGTCAGGGTATTCATATTTTTGACGCTGACTGTATGTACATAGTGATGTGCCGAATAATGTGAAGTAGATGAATATGCGGTTCCTAAACTCACAAGTTGAAAATAAGTACAATCGAGTTTCTAAAAACCGAACTTGCGGTTTATTACTAACCGGGCCACTGGGCTATTGGCTAAGTTTATGGCAGTCAGGTTCAGAGCCTTGTGTAACCATTTCTGTGGGAGTTTTGATGAGTAAGGATGAGGAAGAGGGAAAATTCATTAAGTAGTTCCTGCGCGAATGCCCACGTAATACGAAGAACATTTCTTCGAATACCTGGGCAGTTTAGGCATGGTTTCACTAGAGGAGCTGTCTGCATTCGTCGAAAAAATAAGTATGATTATAGAACGTGTATGAATAGAAGCTTATGGGCATCTGTGACAAAAGCGGATCTCTTTAACCGATTTCAGATTTAAGCATAGTATACAGCTCTCAAGAAAAACTAAAAATTCATATAAACTGACTTTCATCAAAAGTTCTTAAATCAGCTTACAACTCTAAAGAAAGAAATGCAGCAAAGGCAAAGTACTTTTTCAAGCAACAGAAATAATGAACAAAATTTTTTCAAATTTTTCTTGGGAACTGTATACTAAGCTTAAAAACCGTATTGTCTTGAAAAACATTATACTACTTAGCTAAATTGTTAGATTTTAATTTCCAGGAAAATTAAATTTTATCCTTTCATTTCGGATTTTCTCTTCGTTGCTTCCGTTAAGTACTTGTGCCAACGCATTATTTTTGTATATTTTTTTAATTCTTTCGGCTTATTTCTATCTCTACCCACTTCTCAGTAGGTTTATGATTCTGCACTTGACAATACATACTCGTATATTTTTTACTACTTTAGCCCAAATCTGGCTAAGGCTCAAAAGCAAACAAAAAGACAAATTTCATATGCCTATATACGTTTTAATGCATATTTTTGGCTCGTACGTACATGTGTACTAGAACTTATTTATACCTNCATATGTACTTATATACAACATGTAGTAAGTTCTATACCAGCTACAACACACAGTTTATCTGTGAGTTTCTAACCTACATTTAATGTGCTTTTTGCTGGATACTTAAAAGTCTTACAATAATAAAAAAAATAAACACTTTTATTTTTCCCTTTTGCCGAAACCACTCTTGTGCTTTTTTTCGCTTTGTTTTTGTACAACTCATATTTAGTTGTGGCACGTTTGCTGCAAATGAGTTGCTACAAGTCTTTGCTTTTGCTTAACATCGCTGTTAGTGGCAGTTGAAGTGCGTTCTCCAAATGCGCTCTACAAACTCGTAGAAAAGGAAAGGCGCATTGAGATTTTTAAAAACTGCATTCATATTTATTTATTGTAGAAATACATATACACACATATGTGCATACTTGTTTATGTAGATACCTACATACAAATATAAGATATACGGCAAATTTTTATGAAATACTTTGGATTTTTAGGAATTCAATTTATACATAAATTTCAGATACGTTATGAGGAAAAGTACAAGTTATATATCGTTACCTTAGTTCACAAGCGTCCTAACCAACACTTTTTTCGAAACTGCTTTTCACAAACTTTGGTAGGATGTATTAAAATCAGGGCTCTTATCCCGTCAAATCTGGCTTTTTCGAAGTCCATTTAGCGGCAGGAGATGAGAAATTGCGGCAAGCGGGAAATCCAGCTTTTTGATAAATTGTTTTGACGGATTTTTAGCTTTTTCTCTTATACAATATAGTACATACATCTGTATTTAAAATTACCAAATAATTTCGAAACGATTAATACGGTTTCAGTGGAGGAGAAAGAAAATATTCTAAAGCATTTTAATTACAGTGATGATATCATAGAAAAAATAATAATTCAGTATAATAAAATTAATTTTGTAAAATGTGACAATATAAATAATACAATGCAATTTGGAGCAGAAGTTCAAACTTATACGGATTCAGGTGGCGGAATTCGCACTTCATTTACTTTCACTACCTTGGTCTAATGCAGACCTGGAACTTTATTCAGTCAGCTAAACTAGGTGAAAACAAAGCTACGCCACAATATACACTTATATATACATACATAGTTATAAATATTATTTTTTTGTCCTTATTTTTCATTTCTGACGATCTTCGATCCCAGCTGCATTAATCGGTTATTAATTTTAATTTCAAGTAGTGTTTCAAATGAATTGTTAAAAATTATATTAATATAAAACAATTTATTTTCCAGCTTTTGTTTTGTAGAATTCAACTTTTTCTTAGTGTTTTTTTTTATAAAAATCTGGATTCTTTTTACTCGCAAATAGTTGGCAGCACTGATTAAAATACACCTTCAATAAAAATTTTGAAGTGTTAGTACCAAAAACAACGGATTTACATGCCACTTTTTAAAAAGCTCTACCTGTTTTTGATATTCTTTTTATAGTTTTTTTTCTTCTCCTGTAAAATAAAAAAAAATTTTGGTTAGGGCCTTTGTGAATTAAGGTAACGATATACCACATAGATATATATATATATATATATATATATATATATATATATGAATGATGATCCAAATATTAATGTTAGCCATGTTTTAAGCCGAGAAATTAGACATACAGTCATGTGAATAATAGCAGAGACACGACATTTTGACCAGTTTTGGCTATTTTTCTTTGGTCAGTTTAATGTTTATTTTTTTATCAAAATACAGCTCATTATCTAACAAAAACCATATAAGTCAACATTTCAAGCTTTTTAGAAGAATTTGAAAAACTTAACACAATTTTGCAACAAATTTTTTTATCAACAATTTAAAAAATTCTAAGTATTGCCCGCTAAGTTCTAGCCCAATAAAGTAAATCTAACGATATTAATGCCTAATAACTCCAAATAAGTGGCAACCTTATTAAAAAAATTCTAATAAATACGGTTTGTACAAATTTTTTCAGAAAGCTAGTATCCAGGTCTCAAGTAAAACAAAGAATTCATATAAAAAGGCTTAAGAAATTAAAACGAAATTTTCTTCTATCAATATTTCTTAGATCAGTTTGCAGCTCTCAAGAAACAAATGCTAATATATATATTTCCTCAAGAAAATTTACAGTAACGGTGCATAGTCTCCACCCCCACCTATTTGTGCTCGAAAAACAAATTTACAGACATAACCTCAAACTTTAGATACATATGTAAATTTTTTATATGTAGTTATACCTAAAATATATAAACATCGATATTTTAAATAAATCTTACTTCATCAAATTAACCCCTTTCTCTTCTACACTTTCTCCTTTCCAGAATGTGGTGGACCATCACTGGCAATTTTGGCAACATTCTTCCC
>NW_016185375.1:3668-4931 GCF_001687245.7 Rhagoletis zephyria | reverse complement strand
CCACATACATACATATATATGTACATACTTATTGACATTAACTAGCTAGCCCCTCACTAAAATGCTACTTATACGCAAAAAATTGCCAAACACCTGGTAATAGTAAATACATATTCTGCTATGTTGCAAGCCACACACAATTTTGAAAACATTAATATATAATCGCTATTTGTATTTGCGAAACAAAAATTTGCTAAATCGCATTAATATGAAAATTTTTTAATGCGCTTTGTGCAAAATTATGCTAATTATGCGGAAAATAACATAAAATATTGAATGCAAATTTTTTGTTGCTGCAGCTCCAAACAAATATTTAGACAATAATGTGGTATTAAATAATAAATGATTGCATAAAAAATGTCGCGTATATGCAAATTACATTAAAATTCCACAAGTGTAGTAATATGTGCAAAGTATATTAAATCTTCCGAAAAAATTTACATATTTCAGTGTTTTTGCCTATGAAAAAAACAAACAATGTGAGCGACTAAGTAGCATACAAATTGAACATCAAAAGTTCGTAGGCGATGCCAAATCAGAATAACATACTTTGTTGACTCAAAGCACATCGCAAATACACAATCAAGGGGAGTAAGAATATTAAAATTTTAAATAAAATACAATTTTACAACATTTTTTTAAAATAATAAAATTTTAAAACAAATTTAATATTTAATCAATGTGTTAAACCAAATTCAAATTTACAAAATTTTTTATAAATAAACAAGGTTTATAAGTACGCCTCTTTTAAAAACTAATAAACTAAAAAAAAATCGATATAAAAAGTTATAAACTTTAAAACTAAGTAGCGAAAAAAGTGTTTAAAAAAGTGCTGTAAAAATGTTCTTTCTGATAGATGGAAGCTTTCTTCTCATGTAATTAGACTAAATTGTTGTAGCCAAGATACGCACCCGCCTCTGTGCAGCAAAAAATGTGCGCCCAACAATGCAAGGAAAGCTTAACGTCGAAAAGCTGCAATCACAACAGACGGCCAATTTATTCGCCACTCGACTCACACACCTGCTCTCTGAGAGCACTCTTCAACAATCCGACGTACGCGAGCAGTGGAACCACATTTCCCGATCATTAAGTACCGCCGCCGAAGAAGTAGTTGGATTTCAGCGAGCCCGAAAGAACAACTGGTACGATGAGGAATGTCAAGAAGCCGCAGAGAAAAAAGATGCCGCCTACAGGGCCACGCTGCGATCGGGCGCAACGCGAGCCATGTGGGACCGTTATAGGGAACTGAAGAAGGAAGCGAGA
>NW_016185375.1:0-2112 GCF_001687245.7 Rhagoletis zephyria | reverse complement strand
AACAGAGGAAGAGGAAGGCCTCCTCTGCGTTGGAAAGACCAGGTGGAGAAGGACTTGGCTTCACTTGGCATTTTCAATTGGCGTCAGTTAGCACAGAAGAGAAATGACTGGCGTGCTGTTTTGGACTCGGCCAAAATCGCTTAGGCGGTTACAGCGCCAAATAAGAAGAAGAAGAAGAATTAGACTAAATTTAAATCTGGGTTTTTAAACTAAAAAATAAAGTAAAAAAAATTCAACACAAATAAATGTATGCGAAAAAATAAATACAAAATCATTGTGCTTGAATAAAATATAGCAATGTGCAGAATATTAAGACCGCCAAGCAAAATCCTGATGGTTAGCTTTGAACTATCAGAATATACAATATACATGTACATATATAAACAAAATGCATTATCCATTCTAACGGTTAAAAATAGAAAAATTTCAAGTCCAAATTCAGCGATTATTTTTGATCGAAAAAAATTAAATCGAAATTTAACGATTATTCTTGATCGAAAAAGTAAAATTAAAAATAACGATTCTTCTTGTTTGAAAAAAAAAAATCAAAAAAATAACGATTTTGCTATTATCTAAAAATAAGAATCTTAGATCTAGTGGTAGGTTCCTGGTTTTAGTTCAACCTATCGAAAGTAAAATTAAGTAAGTTTTTTTTTTATTTTATTAAAACAAAAACTCAAAAAATATTGGGGTTATAAAATGATTATTTTAGTTTAATATGTATGCTTAAAAAGTAACTGTAATATTGGTTTACGTAAAAACTTATGATGAAGAAATAATAAAATTTCATGAGCAAAACTAAAAAATATTTCATGAAACAGTTATGAGTAAAAAAGAAAAATTTTGCTCTGAAGAATACTTTTTTTTTAAATACAACTCAAAAAATATTTTTCTTGAAATTTTATGAAAAGAAAAAACTGAAAAAATACTACAAAAATATTATTTTAGTCTAATCTGTAACCATCAAAACTAACTCGCATAAAAGTTGATGAAAGAATAATTAAAATAATTAAAAAAAAAACTAAAAAATTAAAAAAAATTTTGTTGTTGAGCAAAGTACAATTTCATGCGATACAAACATTTAAGATTCTCGCGAAAGTATATTTTTTTTGTGTAGAAAAAACAAAATTTCATGAGCATAAATTTTTTTTAACCGACTTCAAAAAAGGATCGTGTTATCAATTCATCGGAATATTTTTTAATTTTCTATTTGTGTTACCGCATAACTTTGGACCACATGTACCGATTTCGATAATTATTTTTTTATCGGAAAGGTGGTACCTCAAGGGTGGTGCCATACTAATTTAGATCCGATTATTGAATCATGAATAAATTTTTATATGAGAAGTGGATTCGGTTCTATTTTTTGCTTAATAGTTACTTGTTACCTTTTTAGTACTTTAATACCTTCATTACTGATACTGGCAAAATAAGTTAAAAAAAATATTCTTTTACCAAATACCGAAAAAAAGAAATGTAAAAAGTTATGTACTATCAAATTATTTAAATCTAATTTGCATAAAACCTAAAAACGCACTGAATGTAAAACATGTTTTTTTTTGTTATTAAGTATTTAAAAAAGGTCCTAATTTTTCCAACTGAACAGAGTTCAAATAAAAAGTTCATGCCTATAAATTACATTTAAAGTATTTTCTTTATTATAATGTTTTAATCGAATAGAAAATAAATTTTAATAAAATGTTTTGTTTAAATATGTGAAAATTATGATATCCAAAAAATTAAAAAATATCTCCCTTTTTTTGCAAAAATAAAAAATTGTGAACAAATATTTGTTGTTGCTTTAATTTTTTTAAGCCATATATTTCTTTAATAAATTGAAGCGAGAAAAAAATATAAAAAAAGTATAGTATTGTTAGAAAAACTTGTAATAAAAAATTGTGTAAAAACTAATATTGTTTGTTAAATAGAAAAAATATATTTTTTTCGCAGACGATTTGACAAATTTTTCACACAATATTTGCGTCCATTTAAGCGCACTGTGCGGCAGCAATTATGTAAAAAAATATAAAAAAAATTGAGTACGAATTCTTGCTACTATTTTCGGTGAAAAAAAAACTACAAAACTACTGCAGTAAATTTCATAAAAAAAAA
>NW_016185374.1:0-4931 GCF_001687245.7 Rhagoletis zephyria | reverse complement strand
AAAACCGTGTTTTGTAACATTCGACATCCGTTTTCTGAGACGACGATTAGTTTAACGCTTAAATGTTTATTTTAAAAGTGCTAATCAATCACAGTTTTAAGCATGGGTCAAGCTTTCCTCTTGTCATTCAGCAGCTATCTATGCGTTTTATATACATACATATGCACATGTGAAAAGATATATGTAAACATGTAAAAATTAAACACCTGAAGTTGTGCATTTGTTGTTGTTGTTGTAACAGCATACAAATTCCCCAAAGAGATTTTGGGGAGTGTTGCTGGAGTGGTGGCAGTCCTTGGCCAGATATATATCTATCTGGGTCGTTCCGGTTACGTAGACCCGACTGTCGTGGGAACGAAGTTGTGCATTTCTTTTATGTTGGGGAAAAATACAATTAGATTACAAATTAAAAAAAAAGTGTTTAGCTGTGGCCTTTGACTGCCATTCCCCATATTAAATTTGTGTCTGAATCCGAATATGAAAACTGATATTAAGAGAGTAGAACAGTTTTCGTAATATATGTATGTAGCCAATTGTGTTTTTTTGAGTTCTAAAAAAGTTAGTAAGTCTCCGTAAGTACCGAACCGGATGAAAAATTTGGCTGCTTCGGTTCAACGGTTCGAATCGGTTTTGCGTCTTTGGATTGGTTCGCAAAACGTTTTTTTTTGTTGTTTTTGTGCTTTGAACCGGTGTTTCGGTTCGGTGCAACGGTTCGGGAATTGGATTTGTGTTATTTTTATTCAGTAACAGCACAAAAAAAAATATCTAAAATCTAAAATCATACATACAGTATCGGTCATATCTATAGCACGCCATTTCAAAGTGATATTGTGTGCCACTTATGTTTATTTATTTATTTTTAAGAATTTTCAATTAAAATACAGTTCTTTCTCTAACAAAACCCATATAAACCCAAGTTTAAAAATTTGTGGAAAATTACAAAAAAGTGTAACAAATTTTCACCTAAATTTCAAACTTTTTTCTCGGAAGGTGTTGCGTGTTCCATATACAAATAAATTGAGTTTATTCATTATATGGAAGCCAATGCGACAAAAAAAATTCTAAAAAATTAACGGTAATTCGTTGCACATTATCAGACTAAAATTGCAGGGGCTAAAAAACTGTGTACTCAAAAAAAATCTAACACTTCCGGGAAAAAAGTTTCAAATTTAGGTGAAAATTTGTTACACTTTTTTGTAGTTTTCTACAAATTGTGGAACTTGGGTATATATGGGCTTTGTCGTAGAATGAACTAAATTTTAATTGAAAATTCGTAAAAATAAATAAATAAACATAAGGGGCACACAATATCACTTGGAAATTGCGTGCTATAGATATGACCGATACTGTACGTTCATATATACTTTATGTTATACGCTATACGCAGTAAAAAATCTTATTTTGTTAAAAAAAATTACAATAATCAGAGGAGATTGATGAGAAGAATACTTTCTATCTAGTAAACAAACATGGTGTTACAGTATTTAACAAAAGAACAAGTAATTTTTAAACAAAACCAGCTTCAATTCCGTTTATTTCTTCACGATTCAATGATCGGATCTAAACCAAATTAGTATGGGACCACCTCTGAGGTACCACCCTCCATTTATAGAAATTGGTTAGCATGGTCCGAAGTTGTGCGGTAGCATACATAAAAAAAAGTATTCCGAAGAATTGATAACCTGATAACCTTCTCCTTTTTATGAAGTCGGTTAAAAAATAAAACAGTATAAGTTTGATCGAAACCGAACATTATGTATCAGTAAACTACTTTTATACAATTTTAAATATTTTCGGTAATATGCTCAGTTAGACTTGCATGAACTCATTGGTGAAAATCTTGTTAAGAGATTGTTCTTAGTATTAACTTAGCTTAAATTGGGGTCCTTTGTTATTGAAATATCGCAGTTTTCGTACTTCGTGAAATTTGCCGATATGTGGGAAGTGAGCGTAATTTTAGTCCAATTTCAAAATTTTCAGCATACCAGGGCAAGAACCGTACCGAGTTTGGTAAAAATTAATAAATCGGTTATCCAGACATACATACAGTCTTGTGAAAAATAAAGAAACTCGATATTTTCACCAGTTTTGACAATCTTTCTTTTGTTCGTTATTGTTTATTATATTTTTATAAAAGTTGCAAACTTTGTAGAAAAATTCAAGAGTATGCAGTTTTATAGCCCATTAAATTTTAGCGCAATAAAGGGCAAGTTTCAAGTAAAATTTTTTTGGGTTTTTCTAATTTTTCCACAAAGTTTCGAATTTAGACTTATGTATATGGTTTTCGATAGTCAATGAGCTGCGTTTTTATAAAAAAAAAAATAAACAAAATTAAATTTGTCATGTCTTATGCCTTAGTGATGGTTCATTTTTCGCTGCTTTGTAGCATAGTGTCTACGAGTGACGTAGGCGTGTGGTTCATGCCAGCTATATTGCGAAGTTTGCACTGGTGCTGTTAAATCGCCCGCACTCAAAAAAGACGTGGTGGATGTCTTCTATTGCGTCACCTCCACAGAAGTCGTTTCGTGTTTGAATCGGTGAAGGTATGCTTTAAAGCAGAGGTGTGCAGCTTCAGCAGAGCATTTTTGTAAGGTGCGTGCGGACAAGTCGTGCGGTTGAATGAAGTTTTCGCTGTCTTCCCAAGCCAGCGCCCGCCGGGGAGACGCTGCCCAGCTGTGCTTTAAAGCATCCGTGCCCTGCTAAAAATTGTGTCAGATAGAAATCGACTTCACCATGCTTCCTTGTCATCCAGCTTTTCAAATCTGGAATGCATTGCTCCATCTAATCTGCCGTGCTATCCGCGGTAGTGCTATTACTGTAGCCGATGCTCTTTCGTTGACGTATTCGAGGTGGAATTTGAACAATATCCTCCTGTCTATCATGATTCCCAGGTACTTAACTGCTAGCAGCGTAGTGATGTTGTGGTCGCCGATTTTTAATGTGACGGACTCCAACTTCTTCCTGCTGGATATGAGCACTGAATCTGTTTTCTGCTCCGCGAGCTGAAGTCCCTTTTGCCTAGGCCACGACTGAATGGACGCTATAGTTCCGTTTGCTATTTCACAAAGATGTTCACTAAGATGTTGAGCAGTGACGACTAATGCGATATCGTCCGCAAAGCCGATTGTTTTGGTACCGTTGGGAGCATTGAGGCGCTGGACACTGTCGTACATGACATTCCATAGTACATTCCCAAGACAATTGGTTCTACGTACCGGAATGACTCTGGTTTTACCCGCCCAAGGCGAAATCCCTTAAAAGTTGTACTTCCATAGGGCTTCGCATACTTCTGCTCAGGGCTGGCATTCAGTCAAACCCTAGACCAGAAACTTATACCTGCTGCGTGTGCCAGAAGCGACTAGCCCACAACTCCACCTCCGTTTGATGCAACACATGTAATGGGTGGATCCACCTCCGAGTTTGTTCAGGCCTTACGACTCACAGGCAGGGGACCACCGCATACGTGGCCCCTTGCTGCACAAATCGAGCTGCCTCCACGGCACAACAGAGTCCGCCTGAGAACTCAACACAAACACAACCGCACCACAACACAATACAATAGACGTTCCCACGACAGTCGGGTCTACGTAACCGAAACGACCCAGATTTATATCTGGCCAAGGACTGTCACTCCACTCCAGCAACACTCCCCAAAAATTCTTTTTGGAATATGTATGCTGTTACGACCAGAATACAATAGACAACACCACTGACATGACGGACCACACCACCGATACAACCGCACCACCACCCACACGCCAACTCCTAGTTCCTCCGACAATCTGCACGGTGTGTCAGTCCAGGATATTCCGTAATGTGACATCAGTGAAGTGCAACACTTGCCTTTACAATAGTCAGCATTGCCCAATTCTCTGCATGCAGTTCCCAGTAGGGTGCCACAGACGTGGGCACCCGAGCAGACAACTCCTTGCAGAAGAGCCCTCGCCAAGGCACGACAGGAAACATCTCTACGAATTTACGGACGAAGTCCAGAGGGGTCTTCTGGACCCAACTGCATACCGACAGGCCTTAAATAAACGGCATTTATGGGGAGTCGGTCTTGAGTTACATAGATTTTAGACCTGTGAATGCCGTTTTGGGCACACAATCACCCGACGTGGACGATACAGAGCTTTGTCTGCCTCGGGAGATTCGCAGCACAATAGCCTAACTTCGCTCGGGCTAATGCAGCAGCTAAACTCGTAGAGTCAGTCGCCACATGACTCACGGCACCTCTTCGCATGCCCTCCAAAACCCCACTCCGCTAATGCTCCTGTCCCTATAGGCAGACCCGGTGAAAGTTGCATACTTCCTGGGCTTCCCTTAAGCTCAGCCCGACGACAATGTTGATGGACAAGCCAACCCGAGCGGGGTTTAGTAGCCGCTACAACAACAACAACATTTCATCTTAAGGACGGGCCACTCCCATTTTTCAAAAATTTCACGCGTCGATTTTTATCGACACAATCAGAAACAGACCTGAATGTAATTCGAGTGGAGGCACATTTTCGCGGTGTTAAAAAAAGAGAAACAGTAAAATGCGGGGCCGAAAATTTTAAGCTTTTGCTTCGAATTGCTCATTTTGCTTATTCAGGGTTTCCAAGCTTGATTTTAACGGCCATGCTTATTTCAATATATAAAGCTAAGTACTTTAAGACTTAAAAAAAAACGGTCAAGAAATAAATGGCTATTATCTCGTGTGTGTGAATAGTACTGTACAAGGAGTTTTGACATCTGAAATTTTACAAGCTGCTATCTCACTTTTCCCTTACGAAATAATGGAACGGGCATATATTTCTGTTGAAAACAGGCCTTGTGCTATTAAAAAAAAAAAAACTTTAGATAACCGTAGTAGAAAGCATAGCAAATTTCTTAAGAACTACGTACTGTGTAAGAAAATTTGGCTCAATAAATTTTTCTTGAGCATTTCT
>NW_016185373.1:0-4931 GCF_001687245.7 Rhagoletis zephyria | reverse complement strand
AAAACCATGTGCCTTACGCTTTGAATTTACGAAACCATAATATGATTTAGGATTGTTAATTAAATTCTTCTTAATTTTACATAAATATGAATTATAACATTTCTTATTTAATGCAAAGTAGCTATGCCGCAAAACTGAGTACCTTAGGTAATCACTGTGTAAGCCCGTTCTTTTATACAGTTTAAAAGAGTGCGACTTTTTATTTTTCAATTTTTTAAGCTCTTTAGTGAACCATAATTGTATTGGTTCTTCATGAACAATATTACGTATTGGAACATACTTTCGAAACAAATTGAAAACAGTATCATTAAAGTGCTCAACGCTACGCTCCACGTCATCTCTATATATTGGCCAAGATAACTTTGAAAGTTCTTTGTTAATTTTCCTGAAATTTGCTTTCGCAAAAACATATCTAGTTCTTGAACTTGACTTATTATTATGTATTTCATTTATGATTTCGTAGCTTAACTCAAGAGCAGGATGGTATGCATCTTCCGGCAAAACTAGGGGATCACACCGATTAATAGAGGCCTTCGGAACATCATCAACGTAAACGAGATCCAAGACCTTTCCAAACTTATTTGGACATATTTTTATTTGTTTGAGGCAAAGTTCAGCCATTTCCTCCAGAAATACATTGTAACTATCTCTAGATGAAACTGGTACAACATCGGTGTCAATGATGTTCCATGAAATATGTGGCAGATTTAAATCGCCCAAAACAATCATAGAATCGGATGCCGTAAGCATTGCATTTACGGTCTCAAGTAAAGAAACTAGCTGCATATATACCGATACGGCAGAATTAGGAGGGATGTAGCAAAGAGCTAAATAAATATAAGTCTTTCCAGCCTGTAAACGTACACATTTAAATTCGGTATATTCAATGACAGGAAGACTAACTTCCTCGGATCGTATCGATGAATGCACCGCAAAAAGAACACCACCGCCGATTCCGCCCACGCGGTCACTCCTGTATATTTGATATTCATTTGGAAGAATTTCGGAATTAAAAATATGAGGTTTGAGCCATGTTTCGGTCAAGGAAATAATATTATAATTGCAGTCAAAACCTTTTAAATATAAGTCAGTTAATTTGGTATTCAAACCTCTAACGTTTTGATAGTAAATACTTAAATTAGACTTGCGAGTTAGTTTTTTGAATCCGAATTAAGATTAGAAATTTTAGCTACGTTATTATTACTTTTATTAGGTTTATACTCAAACTCGCGAACAAACGCCCCGGTCGGCCAAAGTGAACTATTTAGTAGTGAATCAAAATCTTCGGAAGCTACATCAATTTTAAAAGATGAAATATCGCGATCGTATTTAAAATTAAATTTACGAATAAATACATCTTTAGTTCTAATTTTAGTCGATATTTATGACTTTATATCATCCGAAGTAGTATCTTTAGCAAATCTAGAGACAAAGATTGACCTTCTCGGAGGAATTACAACCAACTTTTTGGTAATGATGTCTGATGTGTGGGGCTCCGAATAATTCGGAGGAACTAAGTTATACAAAGGAGCATGAGATGTTGATGGCAACACTGTTAAATCAACGGTTTGACTATTTTTAGAAGTAGACCTAGTGGATATGGCTTTAGAAATCGGAGGCTCCAATGCCTGAGGGCATGGAAAAGATAAATTAATAAGTTCTAAGGACTGGGATGGAGGATTTTTTTTACTAGAATCCGTGGCTGTCTTTTTAGGTGGACTAATAACATGCCCACCTTTATTTTCTCGGCTATCCTCAGAGTGTGGAGGGTTGTCGAGACAAGTGAAAGACCTAAACATTTTTTCGTAATGTTTAAATTTCTAAACAAGCGCCGACAGATCCTTCCCGATCTCAGTAAAACCATTTCTGGACTGCCTGAAGAATTTAAATAAATCAACTTCGGTTGATCTACATTTTTGACAAGACCAACGAAGACCCTTACCCTCGTTAATAGCGTCTAATACTCTACCGCTCAAACCAGCACATTTTATATGGGCAATCCCATCGCAGAGCCAGCATGACACATATGAGTCGCTTTTAACGTGGCAATTGGTGTAAATACACGACATGTTTAAAATTATATTTATTTTTAGGTTTTAGAAGCAAAAAAGCAAAAACGGTTTTGAAAACGATGTATTAGTCAGTGAACCAATCAGCTGGTAAATATCAGTTGGATAGCTATGTAGCGAACAGTTTTAAATGCACTGTATATTTGACACCTAATAAACACAACGCAAATAGCTGTGACAAAGATGAAACAGCAGAAATGACAAAAAGACAAAAAGAGCAAAATCAATGTGAACAAACAAAAACAATTGTACAACAACAATATATTATATGAAAAAAATACTCGACACATGCAATTAAGAATATCAAGTTGAATTACTCAAATTTACGGGAAATTTTGATGTTTTACTTATCTTTAAATTGTGCACCAGAAGTTTGTTAACACTTTTTTTAATTTTTTACTTTAATAAGCGTAAACAGCTTTATTAAACACAAAATTTAAACAGATAACAGAAAACACAGCTTCACAGCTTGACGTTTGCGTATTTATATGAAGGAAAAGACAGAAGTTTTGAAACAAGTTCAAAGCAACGAAAAATATGACTGATATTTTAATGTTATCTTGTACTCAATTTTTTTTTCTTTCATGAAACCTAGAGTACTTATAAGTACAGTGCCGTTCAACATTATTGGCTCTTTCATCAGATCACAATTTCTAATCAGATCTTTTAGAAAAATTTTGAAAATGTGGCTTTTGAGCTAATTAATAAAGTGCAAGTCTGAAGTTGCCAGCAAATTTCGTTGATTTTTAGCTTTTATTTTTTTTTTGTTGACCGTGTCTTCCATATAAAAATAATTATCGAACATAGTTTGTATGGAAGAAACTCTCAGTAAAAACAATACCAAAAATCAACTAAAATTTAATGGGCTGCAAAATTTCATTTTAAAAATTTTTATAAAAAGTCTGATTAGAATGTTGCAAATTTATTGAATTTTCCCGAGTTTAGCACAAAGCTTAACAATTTTATTTTTATGTTTTTTCATATATTTAGTATAAACTGTATTTTTATAAAGAATAAAAAAAGGTTCATGCATTGTGAAAATTCTCTGTGCTTTGGTTGTGATAAGTTGTTTTGTTTTGTTGGCGTACGTTGTAATGATCTCATGATCTCATGATTTTTATGTTTTTGTTTTTGTCTGTCAAAATAAAATTTCTCTACATCCTTTCGCACGTCGAAATGAAAGAGAAGAGAGCAAGAGGCCCTGCCTAAAGTGTCCCGGTTTGGCAACAGAGATATCTGGCAGCCCTAGGTTTACACGATTTAGTCAGAACTTACAGGAAGTCGATCCTATTGACATAAAACCTGTAAGTGGGAACACTTTTGAGAGAGTAACTGAGCAACTGTTCCTAGTCAGAAGTTACAGGATTTAGTCCGGAGTTTCTTTTCCTGTAAGTTCATGAAAAGTGTCAAACGATCAGCTGATTTGCATGTGCAAACAAAAACCATAAACGGTGGAAGCAAAGAACCTTATATTTGTAAAAAAAATGGAAGTAAACAACGAAATGTTTGAATATATATAGATTTTAATAATTATTTAGTGATATTTCAGACCCATGCCTTACCAAACGGCTGAACCGATTTCGATTCTGTAAAAAGCGCTCTTTTGGAACTTCTTTGGAGAAGGGTTTTCGATAAAAAAAAATTTAACTTTTTGTTGTTGTTGCCAAAAAATGAGGAAAGTTGAAACGTCACTATTTCACAATTTCATAGAGTTTTCCGTATATTGTATGTCACTAAATTACTAAACGGCTGGAACGATTTGGTTAATATTTGGAAAATGGTGTCAGCACCTTGTAAGGAAATATACCGAATAAAACTTTTATCGCTAGGTGACGCTGTTGTCGGGATATTAGTAAAAACTGCATTTAGTTGCAGGTTTGGTTAATATTTAGAACATATGTAAGCTAATTGAAAATAAATATTTAGACTAAAAACGTACCAGATAGGTGACATTTTAGCCGAGATATTTCTAAAATTCTTATAAACTGGGAGAATGATAGATACATATCTATATATAAATATGCCACAATAAAATGTTGAAGGCTCTTTTTTAAAAGCATTAATATATCTCCAAAACTAATTACACTGGGGAGCTGAAAAAGTGGCACGGACGCATTTATTGTAAATACCCCACTTATGGCGAAAAGTGGTAGGCATTGGCGAAGGGGGGCGTGGTACCTTCCTTACAAACTGAACTTCTCATATCGCTTATCTCTGGAACCGGTTATGCTAACGTCCTGAAATTTCCCACAGCTATATATGTTATCAATACAGTACTTACGATGAAAAGGGGCAGGTATTGGAAAAGGGGGCGTGGCACCTCCCATACATTTCTCATATCGCTTATTTTGCACAAAATTTACCCAATGGATGGCGCCGCAGCCAAAATATTTAGAAACCCCATGTGTTTGGTCTGCTTTGGCCCTATGTTTATTTTATAGAAATTTTCTTTTCAGGTGGCTGAATGAAATTGTGTAAGCGCACCTTTTTTCTGACGCCCTCATACACCCTTGCATTTACCTCCAATTGACGAAATTGCTCGGGGCGGCCGTTACTGCAGCAGTAAGACTCAAAGAAACCAGTTCATAAATATTAAGACGAATTTTAAAAGTGGCGAAACGGCAAGGAAATATTCGACCACATCCGTCCAAGAAGGAATACGGTAGGTGGATCAATGGCTTCATTTTAACGACATTCAAGAAATCCCACGACTCATTTAGCCAATGTACGGAAAAACTTTTCATCCTGTGGGACAGCGAGGATTCTTGACCCTNTATTCGACCACATCCGTCCAAGAAGGAATACGGTAGGTGGATCAATGGCTTCATTTTAACGACATTCAAGAAATCCCACGACTCATTT
>NW_016185371.1:0-4931 GCF_001687245.7 Rhagoletis zephyria | reverse complement strand
AGCACTTATTTACATAAATACATTTGTATAGATATATAAGTATTCTATAACGTGCTTGTATATATCTACATTAAGCAATCTCACTGTGTAAATGATATTCGTTCGGTTATAATATGTGAATAAACGTCACACAATGCATAAGAAAATACATTCAGCATTTGCTAAATTCCTTCACTGTATATTAAATAAAAGAGTCAATTTATGCGATTCATAAGTAAAGGTTGGAGACTAGTGTGGTGGGGGGGAAGATAAAAATTATATAAATCTAATGCATGATTTAAATTTTTTTTGAGGAGATAAATTTTGTATCAACCAACATAGCTTTTATTTCAGAAATTCATTTTGAAGCCAAATTTACCCTCTGGAGGCTATAGTATATAGTCCGCCTTAAGGCGGACCTATACATTACAGATATAATAAAGTAGTGATTCCGGATTATTAAAGTTTAACTAANAATGATATTCGTTCGGTTATAATATGTGAATAAACGTCACACAATGCATAAGAAAATACATTCAGCATTTGCTAAATTCCTTCACTATATTTTAAATAAAAGAGTCAATTTATGCGATTCACAAGTAAAGGTTGGAGACTAGTGTGGTGNGAGCACTTATTTACATAAATACATTTGTATAGATATATAAGTATTCTATAACGTGCTTGTATATATCTACATTAAGCAATCTCACTGTGTAAATGATATTCGTTCGGTTATAATATGTGAATAAACGTCACACAATGCATAAGAAAATACATTCAGCATTTGCTAAATTCCTTCACTGTATATTAAATAAAAGAGTCAATTTATGCGATTCATAAGTAAAGGTTGGAGACTAGTGTGGTGGGGGGGAAGATAAAAATTATATAAATCTAATGCATGATTTAAATTTTTTTTGAGGAGATAAATTTTGTATCAACCAACATAGCTTTTATTTCAGAAATTCATTTTGAAGCCAAATTTACCCTCTGGAGGCTATAGTATATAGTCCGCCTTGAGGCGGACCTATACATTACAGATATAATAAAGTAGTGATTCCGGATTATTAAAGTTTAACTAAGTTTTACTGTTTTTCCACGTAAATATTGTACCGTTTGGTTTTTGAAAACGGCATTAAAGTACTAAATATATTCCCTGACGGAAACAAGTGTTTTTTTTTTTAGTCAACTAATTGAAAGACTACTTTAAAATAAATGCCATGAGTAAATGTTTCGAATTTGTATACTCTTTTTGCTCAAAAAAACAATTTGTGTCTTGGAAGTATGAAAAAGCATCTGTGAAGTACAGAACGCAAGCGTATTCAAAAGAAACATACTGACTTTGAAGTTGTGTGAACCAAATTCATTTTAAAGTAGTTGAAATTAAATGCAGAGTCGGGCAGTCGACTTGCCGCTTGCACACAGTTTACATGTCTGGCTGTAGCTGAGCGTGCAAAGATGTTTGCTACAATTGGTCGCAGCCAAGAATGTCCATGTTCAAATCTCATTTAATTTAAAATTTTTAATTTCGGTTTTTCTTAGTTATGAAAAAGCATCTATGAAGTGCGGAAGCGTATTCAAATGAAACATACTGATTTTGAAGTTGTTTAAACTAAATTAATTTTAAAGTAGTTGAAAATACATTCAGGAAAAGGCAATTCCATGTTAAATAAATGAGTTCGTTGCAGGTAAAACAGTGAGAATTTCAATTAGTTATTATTGAAAATAAAGTAGTTTATAAATTACTTTCAAACTAATTCAATTTCCTGCAGGTTTCTTATAAACTTCTCTTGAAAATGATAATAAAACTGAATGTGTGCCTCTAATGTAGGGCTGCCATAAACCTGAGCCCATCAACAAAGACTCTTATTTTACCATTATATTCCTTATAAGTACAGAGAAAACAAATTTAAATGAAAAAATACCTTTATTTAAAAAAAAAATATTTTAAACAAAAAAATACTAACCGATTTTAAAAAATTGGTATCGTTTTAAAGGCGATTAAACCCCTTTCTTCTAAAACGCATATTTGTATACTTCGTATATAAAAATTTGAGAAAAACACTTAAAAGGAAAAAAAGTCAATTTTTTCTTATAAAAAATATTTTAAACATAAAACTTGCCAATTAGTAATACAATTGAATACTTTATTTTAATAAAACAGAAATTATCTTTAATTTTTATATATAACCTGTTTATAAAATATGAAAAACCATGGCGTTTTTATATTTTTATATGCCTTAGACTTCTGTTACATAAACTTTTGATTTATTTTTAACAGGGCTGTGGGTGACAAAGCTCGAATTAACACTTAAAACACTATAAATTATTTGTTTTGTTTAAATACGGTATTGAATTGTGTTACTAATCGTTATTTTTTTTGTAAATTCTTTTTTATAAGAAAAAAATGGTATTTTTTCCTTTTAACTGTTTTTTCTTATATACGAAGTATACAAATATGCATATTAGATCAAATGGGGTTTAATCGCCTAACAACGATGCCAATTGTTTAAAAATCGGTAGGTAATTTTTTTGTTTAAAATACTTTTTGATAAAAAAAGTTATTTTTTTCCTTTTAAGTGTTTCTTCTCAAATTTTCATTCACGAGGTTTACAAATATGCCTATCAGAGGAATGTGCAGGAATGCAGTGCAGTAATTTTTTACCAAAGATCTAATTTCGAGCTTCGAAGACCCATATCTTGCTCTCGGAAAATAACTTCGAAAAACGGACTCAATATGACTCAATCCCTTAAAAAAAGTTAGTTTGGTCCAATACCCAGCCGAGTGCTGTACAGTGTTATTATATTTAATATGAAATATGACTAGGAAAGAATGCTCCTCATACGCCATGCATGAACTATTAATGAAATCATATGCACATATGTATGTATATACATATATTTTTGTGGAAACTACTACGCATTTTTATATGACCATTTACAACTTTATTTATCAATCAATTTTCTTCGTTGATAGCTTGATGTTTTTGTAAAAGAATAGGCTTAACCATCAATGAAAATACTTTACAAAAAATATTCCCCTGTTAAAGTTTGCATTTCTTTATTCACAATGCAAACTTAAAACACAAATATCGTGCGAAAATGACGTGATCTAGAAAATGGGTATACGTTTACATGTTTCGGCGTTTTTTGTGTCATTTTAGCTTAGCATATAAAATGTTTAAAATTTGCTCTAAAAATTTTTTGTTTAAATTTACGTATATAAAGAGAGATAACCAATTTCCTCTTCTAATGTGTGCAAATTTACACACCGTGTAGTAAAACTAAACACTGATTGTTCACTTTTACATGTCAAATTTACCGCGTAGAGCAAAATTGCACATAAAATATTTCAAGTTGAGTAAATAAGCACTTAATGTTTATTATTTGTAAAAAATATGTTTTTACTTTCAAACAGATTCTGGTTGAAAAATGAAACACTTTTCAGTTGTAGTTTTACTAAACCACAGTGGCCGCCATGAACATCGATGAAAAACATTAAACGAATAAAGCGAAGTTGATCAAATATCGGGAAGCAATGATCCATATTTTGAGCATTCGATTTTGCCTCAAACCGTCGATTATTTAGAAAAATCATTGACGATGTCGCAGTTCGAATTCTTAGAGCTGAAAACAGGAGATTCTGAAAACAAACTGGTTTCCTCATTTTCAAATTAAAAAAAATGGGATAAACTGGTTTTATTTTACAGTAACACTTACCGTTAGTCAGAAGTCGTGGTCAAAAGTTTAATATGACTGCTAAAAATAGGTATAGTTTTAATTTAGCAATCAAAAAAGCAAAATATTTAGGTTCGAAGTATTTTGGATTCAAGTAAAACAGAAAAAAATAGTGAAAAGTTCACACTTAATAGGGTTCACGGATTTTAACAAGATTTGATCGCTAAAACAACATCCCTTTGTAAGGAAACTCGAGCATGCATAACCGACTTCTCTGGGAATCTGAATAAACCATCAATTGGCCGGCCGGTTCAAAACTATGCAGCGCCCCTGTGGTCGCCGGGGACTAGCAGGACGCAGTGGATGACGCTACAGACCTGCCAGAATACGGCACTTCGGACACCTGCGGGATGCGTTCTGATGTCGCCCCAACACCACCTTCAGGACGAGTGTAGATGCTCACAATCAGTGTTGCAACTGCCTTAGCCTTTAAAGTATCCATAAAAAATTGAAAACTCTATCCGAATGAATCCACCGAAAAGAGCGGACATTTTTACACAATACATCTATGGAATCGAAACTGGGCTCCTTAACAAATTTATTGACACGTAGTCAGTATTTTCCCATTCTTAGACACGGATTTGGGAAACAAAGGATCGTAGTTATAGTCACAATTAAGACGACTCTAAAGTTAGTTCCCGCATGTTCCATGTTTATTACAACGATTAGATTGCCACAAATAACACATGCAAAAAATATTTCCTAGTCTATCAAAATAATACTAATTTCAACTAATTTTTACCTGTTACATTTAGTTCAGTAAACTGTTATTTCCTGCTATTATGGTTACAATATTCTTCAATCAAACTGGTGGATTCGGGGCTACCTATGAAATTAAAAAAATTCTCAAAAACTTGGTATTTGTCTGTAAATTCCGCTTTCAAGAAAAGTGTCTTATTTCCGGCTTGTTTGAATTCTCGCTGAACGACATATAGC
The DNA here is from genome assembly GCF_001687245.7 of Rhagoletis zephyria. Classification (NCBI taxonomy): domain Eukaryota; kingdom Metazoa; phylum Arthropoda; class Insecta; order Diptera; family Tephritidae; genus Rhagoletis; species Rhagoletis zephyria. The sequence goes on along the minus strand of NW_016185371.1, from coordinate 281 downwards.
TGAAAATTTAGAAGTTATAAGTTATTTTAAGTTCAGTCAAGTAATTTTTGAAAAATAGTTATCGGCATGGTTCTCAATTTCCTTTAAAGGGCTGCCAACTGTTAAAAATGTTATAATAGCTCCTATATAAATAAAAATCATTTCCTTCAACTTACGAATACTTATGGGAAAAGGTATCCAAAATTTACATTGAAGAAAAAACCAAGTATCCCTCAAAATTTAAGGCGAAAATGTATCCAATTGGATACATATGTATCAAAACGGCAGCACTGCTCCCAATC
>NW_016185370.1:0-4932 GCF_001687245.7 Rhagoletis zephyria | reverse complement strand
TCAAATATAAAGTATTCATTTTTACTATGCATTATTTCCCTCAGTGCACGTGTTCCCGTTACGCGCACCGTTTCGACAGTTAACTGAGCTAAATGAAAGTTTATAGGGAGCGCGTGCGCTGGCCAACCGAACGGCCCGAGGGAAAGGGGAAGGGGGAATAAGTGGAAAGACACACAATGAAGGCAAAAAGAAAAGAGGAATGAAGTGGAGTGGAGCGCTGTGCTCGCAAGAAAGGTAACCAACCGACCAACCAACCACTCGTATCGCAGGATAACGAGCGCATAAGCAATACAGCAAATTAGCACTGCTCAGAGCCATAAAAAAAGCCAACAACAAATGATTTTAAATGTGCGTATGTATGTATGTATGTATGTACACACAAAAACAAACATAATAATAGCAGCTTAACAATGGCAACATATTGCAATATTAGCGTCTATTAGGGAAATCCTTTCGGCTATAGTTGTACAAGAACACGTTTCGGTGATGCGTAAACGAGCCATGTACTCTAACACACATGCACACTATACATACACAACAACATTAAAACTAATGGCAAGAAAATGAAAAAAAAAAAAAACGAAAAAATGGAAAATAAAGTACAGAAAAATGATGCCGTTGCGCCATTGAACCTGAATGCCATTAAAGGATATTTAAGGATATTATGTAAATTGGTGAATTTATTTGCTGCTGTTCAAATAAACGAAGAAGCCCCAAATGTGCTTCTACATACATACATACGTTCACACATAAGTAGATAGTATGTATGTATGTACATATGTGCGTACGTATGTGATTTCAGTTTAGATAACTTACATATGTAAGTATCGACGCACGATGAATGAGAATTACAGCAGATGAAACACATACATACATACAAGCATATTGAATATATGTAAGTATGTACCTACATATGAGGAGTTCCATAACAAAAGGCAATAATTCCACTTAAATAGTTTGTAGATAATTGAGAAAAATTAACCAGGGCAGGCAGGGACCGAAAATAACCATTAAATGCCAAGATTTCTATTTCATATTGGAAAAATTTGTGAATAAGATTTCTCAGCAGCGAATATTTTTTTCTCTTGAATGCTTCATAAACATCTCGTTCCCATAAATTTCTTTTAACTGTTAATTCTTCACAGACTGCCTTCGTTCTTCGTCTGAACCATAACTTTCATTCGCAACAAAATATTTCCATTAAATGTTCACCTTTATAAAATCGGCAAAGCACGTAAGGTTTACTTATAAATAAGCTTAAGCGGCAGAGTGAATGCGCTCCTACTGCGACCACTGTAGGCCTAAACTTCTCTCGTTTCCAACGAAAGACTAAAATATATAAAGGTGCCTCAGAGATCGTTTGAACCTTGCTAGACTAAAGTAATGTCTGCGGCGCTTCCTACTTTCCCCTTTGACAGATAGATTTGAAACTGGAATCTCTTTAAATAATATATTCCAAGTTAGCACTTTGCGTTCCAGAATGCAGCCACTCCAGACAACTTTGCTACACAATGATATACTACACGTGCGACAGTAAATTTTACACATAAAAAATTGTATACATATATTCGTGAAACCATGAGCCAAATATAGTTTTTCACCCTGATGGCAGGAATCTTTTTGAAGGACTTTCAAATTTGAAAAATATAATTACTTCAAAAAATTATTGAAAAAATTCAGTGCAATTTATAAAAACAGTATTACTATCAAATTAAAGAGAAAATTCCGTAGAAATAAGGCTAATTAAATTTTTTAGTGCATAAGGACGATTATTTATTGAAAATGTCATTTTCACATTTTATCATTGGACATCCTCGAAATTTTATAATAATTATTTTCGAAAAAATTTTATGTTAAGGACTAATATGCACTCAACCACATCCCCGAATTTCGTCCTTCTAACTTTATTCGCTTAAAAAAATTAAACAAATTAAAAGGACATTTTCAATACCTATTCGTTCTTGTGAACCAAAATATTTTAATTTTTTTAATTCTAGAGAATTTTTAAATAACTTTTGGAATTAATCATACCATAAAGGACTTGTAGTTTAGTCCTTTAAAAAAAAACCCTGACGTCAGAGAGAGAAAAACTAAATACGCAGTTTTGCTATATTTGGCTCACAGTTTCGCGAGTATATTGATTGCTTCATGTGTTTCGAAATTTTTGTGTTTTTGTCGCACGGTGCTAAATATCTCTGGGAATTAGGAAACTACTTTCTTACAGAATTTGCCTGATAGACGTTCACATACCTTTAATGCTCTTGTAACTTTCTATGTGATTACGTTTATGGCGCCGATGTTTGGGCCTATTGGTGTTGGACCGACCTTCTGAATCATCCTCCTGAAAAATATCTTGGCCATCTGCATAGTCCTCGTAGCGGATTCGAATATATGTACTTAGACTTTACTTCACAGGATCATTTGGTAGATTACCTCAAAACTTTAGTCAAAATAAACCAAAATTGTGGCAGCATAGAATAAAATAAGAATTTATTTTTGTATATTATATACCCGCATGCACATCTTATTCCGTGTGGACCCAGTCGATGCGCATGCTTAGTAATTGAACGTGCAGCTGTTAATTAATAAAGTTCCCGGATAACGTTGGTGATTCACGTCCCAGCTGAGAAGGCCCTCAGAGTGCCAAAAATAGTTTAAAAATATTCACAAATTCCCAGCATAGGCTGACGACAAATTGCCTTTGAATGAGGTTCAATCAAAATGTCAATTAAGACGGACAACGCACATCTTTTCAAGCGCATAATCAGATTCCCGAAAAAAGTGGACAATAAATGCAAAACAGCGGATGGCAATTAAAAGACAATTAAATTCTCGGGAAGCAGTTAACCGTCCTAAAAAAAAAAAAACACAAAAAAAAACTATCGCCGCGATTTTTTCGTGAGAATCTTCGGTGGGCCGGAGATTTGCTCACAACTCTGGACTTGAAGCAGGCACGACCAGCGATGGTGGCAGAGATACATACATACGTACATATGTACATAAATACATACGTACATAAATTAATGAGTAACTTCCCGCTGACAGACGACATCACCACGTCCAACCTTTAACGAGCATTGGCTGCCTCACTTTCTTAGAACTTTCTACGTGCCACAACGCGCTGAAAACGAGCATTTAAATGACAAATAAAATTTTACTAAAACGACAAACAAAAATTAAATCCGAAGGCATGAAGCCAGTAAGTAACAAAGAAGCATAATCAGCATAAACAGGGGCCAAGCAAAGGGCGTCGTCGCTGAATGCAGGCCCGCATCTGGCACATAATTACGCTTGTCCGCTCACTGAACGGGCTGCATCTCGGCGGCACGGCGCAGTGGGTTTGTGGCGGTGAGGCGGGAAGCTAACATATTTTTACGAGCTTATGGCCTGAAAATATCTATTATTTTTTTTTAGTGGACATTTTCGGATTGCATACATAATAAACAAATGACAGTTGGAGTTCAGATGCCATAAAAAAGCGCAACGCGCTGTATGCGGCAAGCGGGCACCGGAGCACGGAATTCCTGTTTAATATGAAATGTAAAAGAACTACAACAACATGTTGTACATTTATAAATGAAAATACATACATATATGCAATAAAGAAAAAACAAATGAAACCTGAACCTCGTAAAAAGGCAATTCCTAAAAATATATGTAGAAACGGTGGAACAGAAAGTGGCAACAAGGAAATTGGGCGCAGAAATGAGGACGGGAAGACATGTCAAACAGCAGGGGAGATGTCACTCTACTGTCACATGGCGCTGTCACCGGTCATCGCCTGCAGGCAAGCAGCCACACGGCAAGTTTTCGTGGCAGCGGTGGCAAAGCGTGGGCTTAATAATGGCAGCGGCGTTGGCGACGTTTTCAACACGTGCTTTGAGGTCAGCTTAATCCCAAATTAGGGCTGCAGTTAATTACATACTGCCTTGGACTTATTCGGATTTTAGAGACAGAGTCGTCTTTGTGTTAAGATTTTTAATTATTTTCACAAATACATACTTCCCAGCGGGGGAGCTGAAATTTTTCTCAGCATAAAAAATTTAACCAAACGCCTGACTGAAAAACAGTAATTCATTTACATATGAAGCCGGCATGGCCGTGGCTGTGCGAGAATGCAAAGATTCACAATTCAATTAAAATTTCTGAAAAGTATCGAGCTTGGCCGGGCATTGTGTCGCCCAGCATGCAACGCCACGAACGCCAACGTCAAAGCCGTCGCTGGAAACTGGGACAGTGCGACTGACATGTCAGCGCCATATTTGTAACCAATTGCCAGCGCCTCCGCATGGCTGTGGAGCTGCATACATACTCGTACATTTATGATAGCTGCATTTAATTGTCAATTTGATAAATCAACCGTTGCCGCATTTCCCAATAATTCCGCAATGTTCATACACCTCAGGTCCCGCAATCAATCGCCTTTAACGCCATGCAACGACGCATCTGTTGCGCTCAGCTGCACCCGGTCCGCATAAGCGATGCAATCAAGTGGAAACTGCGCTTTTCTTGGCTTATTTCTTTACATTGCACTTACATACATACATACACACAATATACATACGTACATACATACTTATTTGTAATTTGTTATTATTTTTATTTATATTTTTTCTTAACGACCAGCTCAAGTGAGTTTAATTAGCATACGAGCTGAGCCCAACTGCCGTCCACGGCTGCCACGCTTGAGTGCGTGGAAAATAAGGGCAAAAAAATGTTGAATGTTGCCTGATTTTTTTTGTTTCATACATTTATTGGATTTTATTTTAAATGGTTATTTGAAATACTTTTTTTCTTCCTTTGCTCACGAACTGGGATATTGCTAAACTAGATTTCATAAGCTAGGGTAGTTCAAAGGAGTGATGATAGTCTCATTTTTGTTTTTGTTAAATTTGGTTTGGAGACAAACCGGTTTCGGCGTTGTGCCATCTT
>NW_016185369.1:0-4932 GCF_001687245.7 Rhagoletis zephyria | reverse complement strand
AAAATTCCGACTTTACTTTTTCCACATGCATTTTTGGACCACCCTACTACACACAAATGCAAATACATTTACTTGTACTTCCACTTCAAGTGTAGGTAGTCCTTGCATGCCTCGAAATTGCCAATTGTTTTGTTGCAGTCCGCCTGCAAGCATTCACTCAGCAACTGCATTTATAAGCGTCACACATGCCTAACAAATGCATATGTATGTGCATCCTTGCAGACACAAGAGTCAGCACTAACGTTTAAAATAAGATTGTCGGCTGCTTTGCAATTCTTAATCAATCTTTCTTTGTTCTCAATTTTACCAAAATTACTTTTAAATCCTTTCTAGGTTGTTTGTTTACTGCACAAAGTTCAATAAAGCCTTACAAAAGAAAATTACACAATTGCAGCTTTATTTCATTTCTACAGGCAACAATTCTGTGGCTGACAGAACTTAATTTTTTTTACTATGTCGTCTAAGTAGTTCATCATGTCATCTTTTGCCTGCATTATCACTCACCAATTTTCTCATCATCACCAATTTGTGCTAACTTCAGTAAATTTGATCGTAATTTTTCTCATTATTAATATTCGTCATTTTCTTTGACCTGCATCCTTTTCCACAGCTTTAGGTTGTCCGCATTCAATCATCATTTAAGCGAAAATGAAAATGAATATTTAGCATGAAGTAGTAGAGTTGATTGCAAACAAAGTGCTGCGTTAAAAAGTTGCAGTTTATTTCGCATTTTCCTGTACCGAAGTGGCATTTTCGAGTAATTTTAAATATTACGGTAGCTTCACACTTTATTAACACTAATTTTCTTACTCATTATTTTCTCATTTGCAGTAAGCGCATACATATGTACATTAGAGCGGGCAAACTTTTTTGACTAAATATGCGCGTATAACATTGGAGGATTGTAAGTGCAATTCTAAAGACTGAATTACACGATTGCCGCAATACGTCAACTATTGCCTTAATTTGTGTCCCAACCGTGATTTCACAATAAATTTTCGCTTGCGGCAATCGAGGCCAATATTGTGCTTATCGTGCCCATTCAAAAATAAGCCGGTTGGAACAAGATATGTATGAAATGAGGCAATCGTATGACTGCGCAGAATTTGGTTAGGTAAATTTGCATTATTGTTAGCCAATAAAGCACAATAAAAATGTGCCACATTGGTGCATTTGCGGCAATCGTGTGATTGCAGCTTAAGCAAATTTGCCAAAGAATCCGTGGATCTAAAATAAATTTGAAGATCGCCAAATTCTCAAAATAGGTTTCGAAGAAAATGGGAACATTTTTGTTGTTGCGCCCTCTGGTGGAGGTTTTAAGAAAAACCCCTTACAGCATGCTTTTAAACAACATTTAGGCACTTCCTTGCGGCACTACAGCAAAATGCTAAGAGACCTATTTTCGCAATTTGGCAAACTCCAAATTGATTTTAGTCCCATGGTTTATTCCGCAAATTTTGCTTAGAATTACCCGTTGCATCCTTCTGTGCTATACACGCATAGTCGGAAAATCTCCCTTATTATTTCTGGCTTGGAATAAAGTAAAATTGAAAATTCAGGAAAAATTCCGAATAATCTCCAAATATTTTGAAGATTTTCGAAAATCCCCGAGGACACTAAGAGAAAAAGACGAATAAAAAAAGAAAAGCCACGAAAAGACCCGAAAGTTTCTGAAAAATTCCGAAATTTTTGCGAAAAATGCTGGAAGTACTAAAAAACTTACTTAAAAGGTCTAAGAATTTCCTTAAAAAACTAGAAGCTCTAAAAAATTTTCGATTATTTTTTACTTTTCTGTTTATCTGTGTATTGAAAAATTTTCGCAACATCCAAACAAAAAATCGCGAAAAGTTCCCGAGAAAATCCCGAAAAAATCCCTATGAAAACTAAGAACACAAAAAGAATTAGGTTTGTACATGGAGTGTATATACTTATATAGCAAATTTCGGCTTTTGTTTCTGTTTTTAAAAATTAAAAAAAAAAAACTTATGAAAACTCTTGAAATTCACATTTAAAAAAATTTCGAAGAAGCCATAAATACCAAAAAAAAACGAATTAAGCAAAAAAAAAGTGCTTAAAAGTCCGGAGGTGTACTGAAAAGTTTTGAAACTTTCTGAAATGGTTACACATAATGCCTAAAATGCTTCGAAGCAATTCCGAAAAATACTTAAAACTACCGAAAAAATCGTGAATTAGTTCCCAAAAAAAGCCCAATAATATCGAAGATATCAAAAAAAAATATATAAATCGCTTATTTTCTACTTCTCCATTGTTCAAAGCCCTACAATAAGATTCTATAAATTGCTATGCCGTAATTGGATCTCAAAAGAATCTCTAGAGAAATATAGGTTGTGTCCAAAAATAAGCAACGTCTCCATAGGAATGTCACTTGTCCCACATCCGCCTTATTTCGTAATGTACCGCTTAGGTCCTTTTTTTAAGTCAATTTAATAATTTATCGGCTTTTTGAAGGGCAGATAAATTTTAAAAACTACTTGAGAAAATGGCCTTTAATCTTGAAACTTGCATATATGTATATACATTACCCCAGCTGCCGACTTCGCCCACGATGATCACCAAGATCCCTTTCCAAGTTGCAGGACAACCAGTGATCGGAAGTTATATTCTTCATTGTGTTTAGGGAATGAGGCGTTAATTCGTTTCCAAATACCCTTGTGGTCAGCTGATTAAGTTAAGTGACATTTTGACCAGTTTTGGCTATTTTTCTTTTAACTATTTAATGTTTATAATTTTTGTAAAAAAGTTTGGTAAATTACATAACCAGCACCACACAAAAACTCTAAACTTTTTAATAAAAATTTTTAGAAAAAATTTAGGTATGTAGCTTTGTAGCCCATTAAATTGGAGTACGTTAAAGTGCAAATTTAAGGACGCTAAAAAATCACGCTGATTTTTAATAATTTTTTGTTGGCTGACGCTGTTGAGCATTAGAAAAAAAATACTTAGCACCGTCAGCAAAAAAAAGTATTAAAATTCAACGCGATTTTTTAGCGATTTAAAATTTGCACTTTTAAAAAGTATAAAATTTTTGGGTGTAATTGTTGAAGTTTGTTGAATTTTTATAATTTTCGTAAGAATTTGAAATTTGGAGTTATGTGGTGCCGTTTATGTAATGAGCTAAAGTTTTATTTAAAAATTTATAAACATTAAATAAACAAAAGAACTTAATCAGCTGACTACAAGTTTATGTTTTAACAAATTTATGGGCTGGAAATTTAAGGATAGGGACTAAACCCTTTCGAGACCGTAACCCTTTTTTAAGCCAATTTTTAATTATAAATTGTCTTTGTTCTTGAGTAAAAAGTTATTTTTTGCAAGTCAAATTTGTAAGCAAAAAACTTTTGTTACTAAAAAATTTTTATTTTCTGAACAAAAAAAAAAATCTAAAAATGAGAAACAAAATTCAATATCCACAAAATTCTTTCCAGTCAGTAAAGTTGTTTCTGTTTGAGTAATGTCAAAATATTATTTTTTTTTCTAAATAAATTTTTTCCTAAACAAATATTCTTACAAAAAGATAATTTTAAATAAAAAAGTTTAAAAAAAAAATTTTTCTTTCCCTTAAATTCTGTTTTAAAAAGTATTTTTGTAAGAATTTTTTGCTTAAAGTTTGTGTTTCAACGTTTCTTTTCTAAAAGATTTTCCAGACGAAAATATTTTCAACAATTTATCGTTTTCCTTAACTCATATTTCTTCAAAAACCAATATTTTCTAATTCATGGTAATTTTTAGTTTAGTTTTGATAAAAATATTTNATAAAGGGTTAACATGGCGTTCACCTGCAACATTCTTACATCAATCACAAGCTATCATAGCTTATTGAGTGATCCCTTTAATTTCTTCTTATTCGCCAAACTCGGCTCACGAATTTTAGGTTTCAGCAATCTTAAGTACTTATCCATATGTGCCCTAATAATATTGAGAATGGGAATTGGGTCGTAGATTATGGTTACTTACGATGAAATGTAATTCATGTTTGTATACAATCCCCCTTGTTAAAAATTCTCTAGTTTCATTTCCACGGAAATATAAGAAGAATAACCGATTTTTATTGAAATTGCTATAAGCCAGTAATCTTTATCATTTATGTATAGGAGAAATTAGTTTAGACATCCTAATCTCACTCGAGCCGGGAAAGCTAACTGAAAAATGAATGAACAAGCCTCCAATTCTTAGCCAACCGCAAATAACTGCCAAAAAATAAGCAATTAGCAACAAGCAGGCAGCGGCTGTATTAAGTGCTAGATAAGATGGGACAAATTTCAGGAAAAAAATCATGAAAAATTTCTACCGAAAAGCGCCAACAACAAGTGTTGAATAAATCCAAAAAGGCAGAACTATAAAGGAAATACTGTCTACTGTGCTTCCTGTATTCGCATTTTATTCGATTTTTAATACATAGACTCGTTTTTTTCTTTGCGTTGACAATAATAAAAACTGATTATTTTTGATGTTTTTATGGATATCTGATTACGCGAGCTGCTGACTTCCTTGAATCTTTATTAATTTCCTTTTCCTTTTTCGGTTTCGTTTACGTTCATTTCATTTCGTGGACCATTAAGTAAATAGGAAACCCCACGAAAAACGCAGGCTGAATTGAGCGGCAGGCAGACAAATATGTAAATATGTATAAATGAGAAGTAATAATAATGATAATACAAAAAACAACAATGAAGATATTTCAAATCATAGCTTTGCACTCAAAAAATTTAAATAAAACCTCTTCTTAAGCTTTTATTATTCTTGCTGATGTTGCAAGTAGGAAAGTGGAGGATTTAGCTGTTTCTTTAGTTGAAGTAGCGTTGAAATCACTTTTGAACTCGCCTACACAGTAATCAATGAATTGGACGTCAACCGGTCAGATGGACCGCTTGAGAATATGCTTAACTGACCGAAGGGAGGGCAGCCATTTCT
>NW_016185368.1:0-4932 GCF_001687245.7 Rhagoletis zephyria | reverse complement strand
AAAATTAATATACCCTTGTGCACAAGTGCGCTCGGGTATAAAAAGATTTAGATTCGGATTTATAAAGGAATAAATGTGACAATAGATATGCATATGAAGGAAATTTTCAACTTAAAAAAAAAATACATACAATTTTCAGACTTTTTAATCAGAATTTTTGTATAATTTTTTGGCTAAAAAATACCACAAACAAAAAAAAAATTGGCCAAAATTAGCTGTAAGTCGTAGCCACTTCAAACTTACACTCTATTACACTACAAAAAAATTTAATAGGCTGCACAACAGCGTACTAAAAATATTTCTAAAAATTTATACATTTGATTAAATTGTAACAGGCCGATGTCTGCACATTATAGATATTAAAAAAAAATTATTATGCGTGCTCTTTATTAGACCAACAGCAGCCAAATCAACAACTTTTGGAGATTTTCCTGGCCTCCTTTCTGGCTGTCTGTTTGTCTGTCTTTCTGTCTGGATGTACGCGCAACGTTCGAAAACTAAGTAATGCATGAAATTCAATGCAGCTTTCACCGGTGTATTGCTAAAGGCCTAATTCCAATTATAGGGCGGCAATAAATAGAGAGTTGCCAACTATTTGAAAATTGCAGTTTAGGTAAACTGATAAGATAAAGTAAATATAGCAACAAGGCTGTCAAATACTTTTGTGGAAGGCTGCCACCTGTTTGAAAATTTTAATTTGATTTAATTGTTAAGATAAATTAAATATTCCAATATGGGTATCAAACTCTCAAAAATATTTTTGAAGTGGGTTGCCACCTTTTTGAACAATTTCTACTAAATTAATAAAATAAATTGCAGTAAGGGCATCAAAGACGTTTAAGAATGTTTATTGCCGACGAATTTTGTTTAGCAGGTTTGCAGCTATTTGACACATTTTGTTCAGTTAAACTGATAAGTGAAGATAAGGTAAATACTGAATTAATACACCTTTGAAGAGAGTGCACGAAATGTAGAATTAAGGAGAATATAGGAGTATACATAAATTAAATTTCCAGGATTAAATACCTTCGAAAATATGTATATTAACTAACACCGTTAATCATAAAAAAATAAAGTATGTTGCCTCAATTGAATTTTTTTTAAATCTCACTTCATAAAGCACTTAAAATATTTTTTTTTATGATTGAAGCAAGGCGAATTCATATGTATAAGGTAGTGTTGCTAGAACAGCTGCTTAATTCTCCCGGTACAGAGATGTCAAAACTTCTTATGAGGTAGTGCGAAAGTGAGAGGGTTAGAATTTTCTATCCCCCTTCCTCCTTGAGCGAAGAATAGCTGAAATTTGACATTTGTGTAACGAAGGCAAAAACAAAGTACATGTAAGTTTTTGCTTTTGTACTACCGCTACCACCTTGTATGAATTCGACTTGGTATAAAGCCATATGAGTTTTGGGAGGGAGTAACAACACCATAAAACTTTTAATGCACAGTGCAGCGCTCTGGGTACCATTTCTAAATAAAATTCGAAAATTTAATGAAACTTGATTGAATGGTCCAAATACTTTATACTTTCACAAAAGAATAATAAACATTAGATAGGCAAAAGCAAAATATCCAAAAATGGTTACAATATCCCGTCACCATTTATATTTTCGCCACTATAGATCCAAAACGGAGAAAGAAGTAGACGTTGTGGTATACTGAGCTTTTTACCAGGCAAAGGTTTTAGCCATAAAAAAGTCGGTTATTGATTAGTAACCGGATAAATGGAAGAACTAATATACATACATACATTTACATATATATTGACAGTTAGGCTGCAATACGGGAATTATTCTACAAGAAGTGCGGTAGAGCGCAGGGCAGCCATTGCTTCATTACACCCTGATATTAAGGTACACCTGAGCTGAGTTTCGGGACACACTGATATTGAAGGCAACGAGAACAGAACAGAAAGACATTCTTTGGGCAGACATACCAACAGAAGATGTGTTTTTTTCCATGAAAGCAGTTAGACGCAGAAATGGGACGCTTGAATCGAAAGTATACGAAGTTTCTACTCTCTTTTTAGACCAACGTTGCTAAACATTTTTTGTAGTTAGGTAGTTTAGTTCTAAAATGTACAGGATAAGCGAAACGAGTGATGATACCATGAACCGACTACCTCGCTCTCTCCTGTAAAATTCTGCAATTTACAAACACACTCAGCTGCAGCGCAACACGCCCAAGGCACACAAAACTTTAACAGTTTAACTTCTATAGACTTCGGAGCTAGATCTATGAGATAACCGTTTTCATGAGTTGGCAATGTAACTATATTGATAGCTGGGGTCCAAGAAACAAAATTTTTCACTCACTCAGCGTTCATTCTACAGCACATAGCGGCATCAGGTCATCGAAGAAGACACCGAGCGCAGGGCTAGCGCCATGAAACTCGCTCCATTTTGTATTTAAAACAAACCTATCAAAGGTAGGCTGAGCAGATAGACTATTCAAAATCATGTAAAATGAACGGCAATGCTACACCAGGATTATAAATAATGCCAAGTCTATCTCTGGAATCAATGCCCTGGGAATTTAAAATTGGATACTCGGAAACATGTGAACCAACATAAACGTAAGACGCGAGAGGAACATTGAAATTCCGCTACTTCAAACTTTATCACCTTTGGGTAAAGACGAAGGAGCTTTGATGGGAACAGGCAAAAAACCTTAAAAGAAACGTTGTTTAGTCACCGGGGACTAGAAGGACGTAGTGGACGAAGCAGCGGACTTGTGAGAACCCTTGCACCTGTTCAGCAGCCGCATGCCTGCTCATGTCGCCTGAGCACTCGCAGCATAGTGAGGTCTCATTTATCAGGTGGACCCGAAGATGTTCCGGTGGGGGTTAGAATAACGGAAAACATATTGAGTTCATTTTGAAAATATAACCTTTTTAAGATAGAAAACCAAAAATGTCTGTGCTACATTTAAATGTCAATGGTTAAAAAAATTTGTAAGCATTTATATGCTTGCGCATTCGGCATTCAATTTAACAAATCAAATTGATACAATTTGTTGATAACTAATTGGCAGTATTCAAAAGCATTGAAATTACTGGTAAATTGAATTCAACCAAAATAACTATTATTTTTGCAAACAATTTAAAGCAAAATAAACACTGCCTGTTCAAACACCTGCATTCCAAAATGTTGCTCATACGCCAAGGCAACACTCATAGATACAAGCAATGCGGACAAAATAAACGAAAAATTGAACAATAGCCAAACACGAACGAAATCTGTCAATACAATCTGATACATTTTCCAACCAAATTTTTTTCGCTACTTTAATTTGCGTACATTGCATCAAAAAAGAGTTAGGCTGAAAAATATTTAACTTTTTTAGCTGTGTCAAACGACGAATTTATTGAAGAATGAGTGTGAGAACGAGCTTCAAAAATACGTTATAAAACTAGAAAAAATTGTTAATAAAGATTATGTTTTTTTTTTGCATCAAATGCTTTTTCAGCAAATAATCGAATGGTTACGCTGCAGAATCAATAAATAAAAATCAGTATGCGTATTTTTGTGAAAATTGTCAAAGTTGCGCTTTAATGAAAGCAATTGCAAATTTATTCGCCGCTTTTTCTTTACTCCGTGTTTTTTGTTTTTGGCGCTGGAATATTCGTTAATATATAACTTTCTGATGTGCACTTTTATTGGCATACATATATTTTTCACGCATATTTTTTGGATTTGCTTTCATTATATTTTTACTCGCTCAGTTACATATGCCATGAGCAACATTTTATATTTGGTTAAAGCACTGACAACTGTGCGTGCTGATTGGCGGATATTATCTATATACATACATACAATTTTATTTATAAATATGCATATTTGTTTTATGTATGAATGACTGCAAATAGATTGTTGGTTGGAAAAAAGGACGAAATTACATTGAATTTAATATATTTTCTCGGCTGGGAAAAATATGTTGACATTTTTAAGTTTATCTATATATGTATGTATGTATGTAGCTATTAAATATACATATTTTTCCTCAGTGGCATTTATTTGATGCGTACTTTTTCATAAATAGTTATTATTAACGAACCAATTTACTACTGGCAGGCATTTTAATAAATCCTATTTCTTATATCTCTCTTTTTTGCAACATTTTCTTCCTTTCTTCTGTTTGGCCTTTTTGCTTGCAGCCGGGTCAGCGTCCTCGACCGCATGACGATGGTGGTTTCAGCAGAGGCAGAACAAAGGTGAGTGACAGACAGCCATTATTATTTTTTCTTAATTTTCGGTATGTATGTAGCCATGAAGAAATATGAGCATATAAAATGTACTCATTAATCTCAATAATTACTTATCTCTTATGCCTATTTGATATTTTATGTGCACGAAAAGGTGCTGATACAGACTTTTTGGCAATGGTTAATTCACCTATAATCGTCTAGCCGTTTTGACAGTTCATCAAATGAAATTTGAGCATTTTATTGCTAGCAAATGCGTACTTCCAACAAATTAATTATGTTTGTTGGTATGTTTGTATTACACGTGTCGTAACATGATCTTTTCTTACACATGATATGTTTTTCAAAAGAACACTAACTCTAGATTTTTTTTTTATAATCACCCTGCAGGTAGTGTTATGCCGATACAAGTAACTACGAGTAAATACTAGATATTTTCTTCAATGTGAGTACTTTTTGTACTCGAATCCTTCCTGCAAGTACTTAGTTTGGGTATTGAGTACGCGGTTAAATTATTTACTTGCTTTGGTTGTTATAATATATGAATCATGCTATAGTGCTTTTGGCAACACGTTGATACCCTTAAGTTGTATCTTACCTTAACTTGTATGAAGCAAATAAAAGAATCAGACTTCGACAGGCGTTTAAAAACCTTAGCAGTTGCAGGGGGTTAATCCGGGTTCGTATTTGCACACACATGCTCTGCTCACACACACGCCAGAAAC
>NW_016185366.1:383-4933 GCF_001687245.7 Rhagoletis zephyria | reverse complement strand
TCACACACAAAAAGCGTCGAAAATAGAAATTATTGAAGTGCGCACACAAAGGCAACAGAGAATTAACAAAAACAAGTGAAATAAAATCTAGCATGAATTTTAATAGAGTAGAACACACAGAGCTTCTTATATTACTTATTGCAACTGCGCTAAAAATTATGCTTTAGAAAAATCTACTTCTGTCTAGGTGGCACCGGTAGCTTTGTGCACCCGGTTACAGCTTTCATTCTTCCCCTACACTACATTACAGCGTAAAGGCTCACAGCCACAACCATCTTCCTCCGGCTTTCACTTAGAGGAGTTTGGACTTCTTTCACTTGTTTTTTGGCGCTCTACCTCACATCAGGTGTTGCAGCACCACTGTCAACAAAACACACATGCTCCTTGCAGTTTCAGTATACATACCACTCTTTTACATATGCCCAATCTTATTTTTCGAATTTTTCGGCAGTCACCGCCAACACAAATGAACAACAAAATTATATAAAATTTTTTGATATTACTACAGCATAATAAGTATACGTATGTATGTATGTGCCACCACCTTCACACCTCTATACGTATCTCAGTTATACATTGCATACTTTAAGGGGGTGAAATGTGGTATGAGGCGCCCGACTTTCGCACGCTGATTGCAACTGATTCGAAAGTGAAAAGCTGCACCTTGCAAGATTTCACCCAAAAATAAGTGTAAAAGAATCAAGATGCCCTCCATGCAGCCACCAACGTCAGTCATCAAATGCTAGAAAAGGGAGCGCATAAGAGCATGGAAAAAGAATAAGAAAACGCCAACAAACATAAGAGGTATACAAAAGAAGTAACGCCGAAAAATGGACAAAAAACAAAGGTTTTAATGAAAGCTTTTCATTAATTTCGAGTGCGGAAATACAAAGCAGCCTGGAATTCAGGTGGAGCTGCTTAGTGTGCTGGTGTGGAGAGTGAGAACGGGTAAGAGCGCCTAAAAATAGGTACTTCACATTTTCCGCACAACGTTGATGCCAGCTGCTAAGTGGAGTGCTAGTATGTACATTCGAAAGAATATAGTGATTGTAATGAAATTGAAGTGATATGAAAACGAGACAGGGTGGGTTGCATAGACAGATGCTGGCGATATTTGGCTTTAAATTGCGAGAAACGAAAGCTGGGTAGTTTCGATGAAAATTAAATGTGAAAGGAAGAAATGTTGGAAGTTTCTGCCTAAGGCAGAGCTTAAATACAAATTATACTATATAAATAACGCTTAAAATATAGATTTTCTTAGCCCAACGACAAAATTATGTTCCGCACAAGCCTCTTGCAAATGAAAGAGAGATTTAACGTAAGTAAAGGGTAGTAAAATAGACAGCCTGCTTTCCAAGGATAATCTAATCTTTTTTATTTAAAGTTGAGCTTCTCAATTTTTGCATGAGTTTTCCCATCAGCAGGTACATATCGACTTTTGAGAACGCCTTACTGCAAAATTTGGTTGATGGAAGAACGTCCCATCTCAGAATTTTGTTGAAAAATGCCCTATCTCAACTTAAAATAAATTGAAAATATGTTAGGAAATGGCATTTTGAACCGATTTCTGAAATAGTGCGTTCTTCAATCAAATTCTTAGATAGGGCGTTCTTTAACCATATCTTGTAAGCGTTTATGAACATTTTCAATCCTTGAGGATGAACCCGAATATAAATGATTCTAACTGATGCTGCAATACTTGAAGAGTCCCTCATCGGATGTTGTTATTGTCCTTGGTTTTTGCCATATGTCAGCACGGTTAGGATAGTAGTAACTTTTACTTTAATACTCTACTCAGTGTTATCAAGCACTCGCTGGAAATTGTCTTTCCCCATTGAATTTCAAGGCTGGCGTTTTTATAGGTGTGAAGGGATGTACCCAAATAAGAGAAGCGCCCTTTACTTTTAAGAAATTATAACTATGAACAGTGGTTTAAGTCCCCAGTAGCGAACACACCGACTGTTCCCTTCCATGTTGAAAGAAGGTAAACAACCGATATGTTTTTAAGACCATTAATTTTACGAGTATCGCCCAGTTGTCGAAATTCGACATCTTTTTCCAAACAATTTTGAATTTCGCTAGTCACCAATATCGCGTTCTTTAGGCGAATGACGATTTTAAAATCCACCACCAAAATTTATAGCGAATTTACAGGAAAACTTAAAACCAAATTTCTTCAGTAGCCCTTGAAATTATACCGAGAAAGGAACCTCAATTTTCGTTTATAAAAGTTATGCATATGTATTTGTATGTATAGATGAGATGCCTAACGGTTCCTCACTGACTGATATGTTAAACATATACCAGTTCAGAGTGGAAACTGATTTTCAAAATCTATATAAACTCGTCTTTCTTTTCAACAGCATCAGTAGAGGTTAAGTACCTCGAAGGTGTAAAACAAAATATAATATTTAGGTTTTGACAAGATTTGGCCTAAAGCCCAATATTTTTGCATCAGNCCGATATGTTAAACATATACCAGTTCAGAGTGGAAACTGATTTTCAAAATCTATATAAACTCGTCTTTCTTTTCAACAGCATCAGTAGAGGTTAAGTACCTCGAAGGTGTAAAACAAAATATAATATTTAGGTTTTGACAAGATTTGGCCTAAAGCCCAATATTTTTGCATCAGACGATCGGGCTCCCACGTTACACCAAATTTTATACTGCTCTACTGTTCTAAAGATGAAATAAATCTGACCATAAACCGAATTTTTAAGGATAGCTCTCAATCCCTGCGCCACCGAACGGGAGACANAGCCCAATATTTTTGCATCAGACGATCGGGCTCCCACGTTACACCAAATTTTATACTGCTCTACTGTTCTGAAGATGAAATAAATCTGACCATAAACCGAATTTTTAAGGATAGCTATCAATCCCTGCGCCAGTAAACGGGAGACAACACACTGCTCCTTTTAAAAATCATTGCACCAAATAACAATCCTTCAATGCGATTAAGAAATTTGGCAGAAAATATGGGCATTGCCAAACTGGCGTTACGTGACACTCGTATAACAAATGTAAGAAAAAAGGATTGAGGAGGTCAAAATTTTAAAACGGGGTTTCTAGACAACTGTTGCTAGGAGAGATTTAAAGATATATGCAGCTGTGTAAAATTTCAGGACATTAACATAAGCAGTTCCACAGAAAAGCGACTTGAGAATTTCAGTTTGTATAGGAGGTGCCACGCCCTCTTCCAAAACCTACCACTTTTCGNAACTGGCGTTACGTGACACTCGTATAACAAATGTAAGAAAAAAGGATTGAAAAAGTCAAAATTTTCAAACGGGGTTTCTAGATTTGCAAAGCTATTAAATGGCTCCTTATTCAGTAAAAAAATTACAACTGTTGCTAGGAGAGATTTAAAGATATATGCAGCTGTGTAAAATTTCAGGACATTAACATAAGCAGTTCCACAGAAAAGCGACTTGAGAATTTCAGTTTGTATAGGAGGTGCCACGCCCTCTTCCAAAACCTACCACTTTTCGCCGTAAGTACGGTATTGATAACACATGTATGTATGTTGATGTGCCAAATATCAGGATGTTAACCTAAGCGGTTCCAGATATAAGCGATATGAGAATTTAAGTTTGTATGGGCGGTGCCACGCCTCCTTTTCCAAAATCTTCCACTTTACATCGTAAGTAGGGTATTTACAATCTATGCATCCGCACTAAGTTTCAGTTCTCCAGCTTAATTGGTTTTGNGCCGTAAGTACGGTATTGATAACACATGTATGTATGTTGATGTGCCAAATTTCAGGATGTTAACCTAAGCGGTTCCAGATATAAGCGATATGAGAATTTAAGTTTGTATGGGTGTTGCCACGCCCCCTTTTCCAAAATCTTCCACTTTACATCGTAAGTAGGGTATTTACAATCTATGCATCCGCACTAAGTTTCAGTTCTCCAGCTTAATTGGTTTTGGAGATATAGTGGTTATCACATTTTAGTCTATATATCAGATGCCACGCCCCCTATGTATCGGGATTAACATTTCTGGATTAGAGGAAGTTATATCCTTTAAATCGGTGCATGCTTCATTGAAATCGAGCGAACGGTGCGTTCAAAAAAGGGATTGCAAAATTTTCTTGTGGCGTATTTATAAATAGACTAGATCGCCCTCACCCGCTTCGCTGAGTGTATGAAATTTTTGCGTGCTACATTGAGTAAAATGTATTTCAAGAAAACTCAATTCAAAAACAGGAGGTTTAAAATTTGTTTAACCATCTTCAAAATATTTTCAAACTAAAACTTTCTTAAACTTCTCACTTGTCATACTTTTTCAACTCAATTGAGATTTTAACAGATGGAAACCCTTTACATGTAGTTTTGTAATTAAGCTCTTTTAAAATCATTTTGATTGATTCCCATATTCCAATAATTACATTTGAATTATTGAATAGTTTGAATTTAACCTTTTAAACAGTTGGCAACCTTTTTAAACCTCTTTCGTCTGACACTCATATTGTGATACATATTCAAAACAATTTCGATTCATATCAATCTATACCAATATATATTTTGAAGCGCTGGAGTCATTACGA
>NW_016185366.1:0-254 GCF_001687245.7 Rhagoletis zephyria | reverse complement strand
TTCGGAGACACCAGGGTTGAGTTGTGCAGGGGTAAATCTCAAATCACCACCGATAAATCAACCGCCAAAACCATCGCGCGCCTTTTACTGTAAAAATTAAAGTAAAAAAAAAATATTTTCACTTAAATTGCTTTCGTGAAAGTTACTTTTAAGGTATTTCGTCTGAAGTAAGTCGATGTATATAGGATTTCTGTAGAACAGTTATACGCATCCATTTGGAAATTGCCACCAACTATACTATAAAGTTTCTTGGA
>NW_016185365.1:0-4933 GCF_001687245.7 Rhagoletis zephyria | reverse complement strand
ACTTTTTCACTTAAGAACACTACGCATCGGCTTTCGTATTTTTTAACCGACCTGGCTGAACTGCATTATTGCTTTGAATGTATTTCGTTACGTTACCGAGTGTTCTTTTGTAGCTCCGTTGCAAAAGAATGCACCTTTTGTTAATTTCCTGAATTAACTGTTTATTGTAATTAACGACCATACTTTTGCTCGCCGCACATATGGGTATTTCCCTTCAATAGCTGGCCAAAATTATTTATGTGTAGTTTTTTCACTGCCTAGTGCCAATTATAAATGAATCAATAAATCAATATATCTTTGAGTAATAAAACTCGTTTGGTATAAAAAATTATGACTAGCCAACTAATTACTTCATTAAAAATTTTTCGAAAAATAATACAGGCCAACAAAAATGGAAAAAAAATTTGGACCGGCAAATGTTACAGCTCTTTTTGATAGACTTGTTTGTGCTGATAACAAATCCGCAAGTGTAAAGTTTACATCAGCTCCATATCTAGAGAAAAACGAGGTAAAAATGTCAAAAAATCGGGTTTTTTGCAATATTTTAGAATCTTATTGGGCAGCAAAAACAGATTTTGGTGAAGTTTGAATACCTACCGCAATTAAACCAAAGATGATAGAACCTTCCACTTAGGCCTAAATCAAGGCTTGAACTTTGGACTGTAATCCCTAAAAATACGATCCCTGCACCTTGACCCTAAGGTCACTTATATTTACGGTGACCAGATTTCTGTGGGCAAAAATCAGGACATTTCTACAGCAGGGACCGAAAATAACAGTTATTTCTTTTAAAAGTCACCTTGACCAAATATTTTTAAAGTTTGAAATAAAATTCATTTCCGGATAATAAACAAACCGTTTCACAGTGGTTCAGCCGGAGGTCAAAACTCTAAAAATGCACATTGTCTAATCTGTGATTGATTGACAGGCAATCAGTCATTATTAATGGTACTTCATTACAGTGTAATTTTTTTGCAATAAAAAATTGCTCTGATTACTTCCTCTCTCTCGAAAGTTGACAAAACACATTTTCATTGTGAGTCGTGGTTTCAGTGACTCAATCCTTATATTTATTTATTTATTATTATATTTATTTTATGAAAAACGTGGAATTCATTCATGAAACTCTGTAATGGAAATTCAAGACAACAGTTACCTTTGTCGTATTTAAAACAATAATTACCAATATTTAATAAAAGTTGTATTATTTATATCGGTTCTAAGCTAACACTCTAAAAAAAATTGTGTAGATTTCCTACCTAAAAGGTAGGTTACTGATTTCCTACCTTATTATTCGCGAAATTACATGCTCGATTATTCAATGAATAGTTTGTTTAAATTTCGGACTTTTTAGAGTGTAATATACATAGCTGCTGTGGTGTGCGTAAATTTACTACGAGAGAGTGTACAAGCTACAAAATACACATCTGCTGTTTGATTTCACCCGTAGAATTGTGTAAAGCCGCTAACAAATTGGATTTTTACACACGAAAATATGTAAACGAGAAAAATACATATTCATCGTGTAAATTTATCAAAAAAAATTTAAGAATAAACAAAAATATACTCGATTTATATTCGCATTTTTAAACAGATTTTTTAGAGTGAAGTCTATTTTGCCCTTAATTAATTTCTGTTTTATTTTTTTTACATACATTTTTAAAACCCGTGCCACTCAGCGCCACTCTTCATTTATATTTTAAATGAAAGCCGATTTCCTGTAGATTAAAATAATATGGATTTTAGCTGCTCGTTTTTGCACGGTTACTTTATACACGCCCTCTACTAGCCAAACCTTGAGCTAAATAAATTCTTTTACAAGCTTTTATTTACTTTCAACTGTGTAATCAAATCTCGAAATCCACTTATAACCAACTTCCCGATGAGATAGAGGCTTGAAACTGCAAACATGCCTCCGATCCCGTTGGCAATGCAATATGAAAGATGAACTAATCCGCTAGGTGGCGCAGGTGTCGAGATATTTGAAAACCCGTATTTATGGCCCGATTTGGTTCATATTGATAATATACATTACTTAGATGGAAAGAAGTAACTCCACAAAAAATTTTGTCATACATTTAACTTTTTAGTTTTTTTTAACAACTAATTAAAGCTTCTTAAAAAAAAATAATTACTTTTTTTTATTAACTAACAGGCCATTCATACATCTGTTCCTTTTCAAGGAATGAAGTGTTTGAGTGCTGGTATCTCCTGAGTGGTACAAAAGTGAAAAAAATTAGAAAGTTCTGGGACATCTTTTGGAGGCATTGCCAGATTTAGGAAATATGAATACTCGTGATATTGATTTGCGTACCAATAATATATATAAAAGGTTTCGACGGTTTTGGAAAGAGGCTCATGGGTAAAAGAAAACGTGAAAAGCAAGCATTCGAACTGGTTGGATGTGACAGAAGTTGTATTTTTACTAAAACATGCTACCAAATCGCAGCCTACATCAACTAGTGAACAGCCTGATGATAAAAGCCAAGGCCCATTTTCATTACCGACCTAGCCTGGACAAAGAGTAACAAGTGTACCAAATTTTATTGCGAAATATCATTCAGTTTCCGAGAAAACGAGTTCTGACCGTTGCTCCATACAAGCTGAACCTCTGTGCGTTTATCCAAATTAAACAAATTTCTTATCAAAACAAAGAAGACGGAAATAGCTTTTAAACAGAAATAAGGAACGAAGGTCACCACCTCTATTTATATTTTTTTATAATTTAATACAAAAAAATGCATATACCTGACCCGCAACAACCGTACTATGGCAGAGTGGAACAAGTCATGACTGTGTAATAATGACCCAAATTAATTGCAAAAGTGTAAAATTATTGCAAGTTATTGTTTATTATTATAGATACTAGTACAGAGTGCAATGGGGTATAGTCGTTGCGCTGGGTATGCAGTTACAGTTGCATGTCTATACTCAATCCCGACTCTTGCGTCCACGTTCGCGCACTCTGGGCAACGTGAGTAACCCATGTGCGAGATGCGGTAACCAATCCGAGTGGAGCCTTGGGTCACGGCAGAAAGAGTGGGAGCTTCGGTGGGGCCACTCCGACTTATTCGGTTGAAGGGCTCACTGAAGTCTGCAGCGTCTGTTCACCAGTAGGTGCGGCTGCAAGCGGGTGTCTGCGTGGAGCAAGCGGCTCGCTATATAAACGTGTATTTGGTTGCGAAACCACCCCCGTCCCAGCAATGGGTTGTGCGCTGGGCTTGGGACCAGCCACGTAAAAACCACTTCCAGTGAAGAATCAAGGCAAAGCCTCTGATGAGACCCCCACCCCTTATGATGACGACCGCGGCAAACGTTTAAAGGACTACGATTTGAGGGCACGCACCTGGAATGTCCGGACCCTTAATGGGGAAGGTGCCTCTGCCCGGCTGGTTGATGTCGTCGTAAGGACAAAAGCTGACATCACCGCCATCCAAGAAATGCATTGGACGGGGCAAGGCAAGCAACGTCTGGGGCCTTGGAGCGCACATACAAGCACTGCCCCCGTCATGATATCAAAATCGTGCTTGGCGACTTCAATGCCAGGGTGGGCAAGGAAGGGATCTTTGGAACCACCGTCTGAAAATTCAGCCTACACGACAAAACGTCCGACAACGGACTGAGGCTGATGGACTTCGCCAGGGCCCGAAACATGGTAGTATGAAGTACTAGGTTCAAGCATAAAAAGATCGCTTTATTGTGAATTGTTGATGGGAAATTACTTAGGGAAATTTTTGTTCCCCTCTATACAGGGTGGGCCAAATAAGACCTACCATAGTCTGCCTACTAGTTTGCCATAGTTTGCCTAGCAGTGTGCGCAGTCGCTCCATCTTGTTGGAACCACAAATTAGGATGCTGCTCTGCCGTTGGCCGCAAAAAGTTGTCAGTAATTGCTGTGAAAGAAGCTCCAGAAATCGTTTCAGGCTTTTCATCCTCATTCTCGAAGAAATATGGGCCGTTTACTTTTTCGGAGAAAACACCGCACCAAACAATGCATATGAATGGGTGTAACTGGTGCTGGTGTGTTGCCCTTGGATTTTCAGAGCCCCTTAATCTACAGTTTTGCTTGGAAATCCGCTTCTTCCGACATCGAAACATTACCTAAANAAATTATGTAAAACGAATAACGTATTGTAGTCGTTATTGGTGATCTTGCTCTAGGTCAGGGGTTCCCAAACTTTTTTTACAGCGGCACCATTGTTGTGCTAAAAAAATTCGCGGTACCCTTCTTGTGCTAAAAAAAAAATGCGGCACCCTTGTTGTGCTAAAAAAAGTTTCGCGGCACCCCTACTCTTTAAATATCTACGAAAACAAGAAAACACAATGCAAACTTTATGCTCCTTAGCTTTAATGTGAGGACGGAAATTGTTTTGATGATTTTATTATTTCCTTTAAGTTTATTGGAGCTTTGACAATTTTCGATGAAATCATTTGACGCCGAAAGCTTGCTGGTGTATTTGTTTTTANAGCTAAAAAAGTTTCGCGGCACCCCTACTCTTTAAATATCTACGAAATCAAGAAAACACAATGCAAACTTTATGCTCCTTAGCTTTAATGTGAGGACGGAAATTGTTTTGATGATTTTATTATTTCCTTTAAGTTTATTGGAGCTTTGACAATTTTCGATGAAATCATTTGACGCCGAAAGCTTGCTGGTGTATTTGTTTTTAACCGACTTCCCAAAAGAAGAAGGTTATCACTTCGTCGGAATATTATACCCGAGCGCACTTGTGCACAAGGGTATATTAATTTTGTNGGAAATTGTTTTGATGATTTTATTATTTCCTTTAAGTTTATTGGAGCTTTGACAATTTTCGATGAAATCATTTGACGCCGAAAGCTTGCTGGTGTATTTGTTTTTAACCGACTTCCCAAAAGAAGAAGGTTATCACTTCGTCGGAATATTATACCCGAGCGCACTTGTGCACAAGGG
>NW_016185364.1:3839-4934 GCF_001687245.7 Rhagoletis zephyria | reverse complement strand
TGTAAACAAATATGAAATGTAATAAAATAAAGTAAATAAATAAGTAAATAAAAAAGTAAAAAAACAAAAAAATATTTTGTTTTTCTTATTGATATTTTATGTCCAAAAGTAGTTAGTTACAAGTTAGTTGACATGTAATGCAGAGGTATCCAGGTCTGACTTTTTAGCGGCCATCACCCCACAAAAGTAGTTAGCTTTTTTCGAACAAAATACACAGTTAATAGTTAGCACTAGTGTTCGCGTAAACAGACTAAAGTTAGGTATAAGCTAACGTCACTACCTGCAGGGTACTGACAACACCTTGTTATTATTCTACCATGATAAATATACATATCAAGATGTGCCCTTTTTGCTCTACGGTTGCGATAAGTTGGTTTGGAATAACATTGCACGAGTCATTGGCTTTGGGTTAGTGACAGAAAACTTCTATACATAAGTACATATGGGCAATTCTCAATTAGTTCGATCTTTCGCATGACTCGCCAATTTTTCTTCGTACAATAATTTTCGCTAGTTTAATGCAAACAAAAACCACCTTACATATTTTCTAGCCAAATATGCATATAATTCAGAAATAAAATTGGGAAATTTTCGTAAATAAATGTGCGACTCCTATTTTTTTTATTTTTACGTTGCAAAAATTGGCGCGTTAATTGCTCATGTTTCAGTTTATAATTAACTAGTATTTCGAGAGGAGAATCGAATGCACCCCGTTAGAAGTATGTGCTTGCAATAGAAAAGAAGTTATGAAGAGTCGAAAGTGGCGTGACTCCTTTTTTTAAATTCTGACACTCGCTCAGGTCTTCCCAAAGTGGGTGACGCGGCACCCTGGGGTGCCGCTAGTGACTAGAGTATACTACTGGTGCGGGGAAATTCTTTAGACTTTCCATACACAACGCAACCGGTTTGATCAACTTCAACATGGCGGCCAGATAATCAAAAAATTTTGATTTATATTAAAATTACCTTCAGCGGCTCGTCAAACCCCATACACACCACAAATAGCTTGTAGCAAAGGGATATTTCGCTCTTCCCCAGTACGTTTTGTCAACGTAAAATTGAATCAGAAAATTTTCAGAAAAATAGCCGAAAACG
>NW_016185364.1:0-1324 GCF_001687245.7 Rhagoletis zephyria | reverse complement strand
CCGTATTGGATGACGCTGCGAAGATAACAGAGGCGTGCGAAATTAAAATAAATCCCTGGTTTTTTCTAGCACGTCGGAATTTTTTTTCTTGGTGACATGTATATTTTAGAACTTCTAGGAATTTGCATGAAAACCCCATAAATAAACAAAGTTATCAGAAAGACGTATGTAACTTCGAAGTAAACGCTAAGAAAATCGATAACAGCCGGTTTCACCAGCAATTTTCATATGAAATTCAAAAAATTAAAATCCTTTATCACTTAAATTGCTTTCGTGAAATTGGCTGTGAAAATTATTTTCTTGGCGTCAACGCGCATTACCAGCATTAACTTGGAAGGTTTAGAAAAAGCCATTGTCGAATATTTTCCCAACATTGACTTCGAGGATCTCTACAGCTGGATAACAAACCCGTTTTCCATGTGACCCGAAAAGTTAACCTACTGGGATGACAAATTAAGCTTTTGAAAACCTTCAGGACCTCAGTGACGACAGCACTTTGAATATTAAATTCTACGAAGGTAGCCAAGAGAGTTCTGGATGCAAGTGTATGCAGAAAACACTGCTGTTGGCAAGATTTCATTAAAAATACTAGTGACTTTTAGGCCCTTATATTTTGCTTTCGATGGTGTAGCGAAGTGTTAGAAAATTGTTAAAAAATTTATGATTTTGTATTTGTTTTTTACTGGCGGCTAGACACTAATTTTAAACAATTTTTATTAATTTCATGCAGTTCTAACGTCGTGAATATTAAACTCAAGCTCGAAAGGCTGCTTTTACTTGTGAAAGTAAATCCCAATACTCAGTTGGCACGATCTCTGAGAACAAAATCGTAAGCTGTTGATAGTTTTAAAATATTTTAAATAGATTTAGCTCACAAACGCCTCTTTAGAGAGTCCCAAGTTTTTAATAAATCTGTAGCCAAATTTCTTAAATATATTTTATATCAAAATATATTCGAAAGACTACACTTAAACCTTCTTAAACATTTTCTACTCCTGGCCAGTTTACCAAGCTCCATTCCTCTGACGAATCGTTGAACCAGAACTCCGTTGTACTCATTTTACAACGCTTTTATCAACTTGCAATGTTGTGTTCCAGAAACTTTCAATGTTGTGGATCCAGAAACTTTCAATGTTGTGTTCCGACACCAAAGCAAAGCTTTGAAAAGCTCCTATAAAAAAGCATAGTGAATAGGGCGAGGTAGATGACATCTAGATGTCGCCCTATGTACTACGTTNCATTCCTCTGACGAATCGTTGAACCAGAACTCCGTTGTACTCATTTTACAACGCTTTTATCAACTTGCAATGTTGTGTTCCAGAAA
>NW_016185363.1:0-4934 GCF_001687245.7 Rhagoletis zephyria | reverse complement strand
GTATTTGACAGATCACGTGGGATTTCAGACATGGTGTCAAAGAGAAAGATGCTCAGTATGCTTTGTAATGCATGAAAATCCTAACCTCAAAAAAATCACCCGTTACATACATGTATCGGGTGCATAACGTGCGGCAATTAAATGAAATATTGATGGCAACAAACGCAAATACATACATACATGCTTGCTTACATACAAACACATGCACACGTGCACCCACATATTCAAACGTACATATGTATGCATAATTGAGCGCTTCATCATACATTTTCCACCAGTTAACATTGCTGATAGCATATGCTGTGCGGGAAAATAAAAATCACAGCAACGAAGACACCAACAACATGCAACCAGGGTTGCCGTTTTGGGATTTTCCTGCCAAAATTGGTGGGTTTTTTCCCGTTGGTCGGAAGGTAGGACGCTTAAAGTTTTGGTGGGTTTCTTTGCTCATAAAACAAAAACTTTGAAATGCAGTTGCGAATCGATTCTATTTTTCACAATTACGAGGTTGTTAAAATATTTTAAGAAAGAAAACCACTTATTGGTAATCATATTTCCAGTAAATCTGAGAATCATAGTTTCTAAAAAAAAATTTAAAAAAATTGCACATACACACATCAAAGTTCTCTATGAAAATTAATATTTTTTTAATTTTTTTCCCCGAAAAATTTTTCACATACAAATTTTTTGATAAAAAAATTAGTTTTTGAAAATATGCCACATCAAAAAAAAAAAAAAATTAAAAAATCAAAATGGTAGCTCTGAATATTGCGCAATATTTGTGTATAGTATTATGGGGTGCACTCTACAAGAATTTAAGTTTTGATTCTTTTTTGTCCGAAGTTAAGTAAAATTAGTACATTACGAATTTACAAATTTTTTTAACTGTTTTTAGAATTTTTTCAAGTATGCAATTTTTAGCCCATCAGATTTTAGTATAATAAAGTGCAAGTTTTGAGCGATTGTGAAACTATCGTTAACTTTTGCTTTAATTTTCTTTTAAAACGATTTTACGCATTTTATTCCACAAGAAAAAAGTGCAAAAGCCGTCAGCATAAAAAACATTAAAAATTAACGCCAGTTTTGCAATCGCTTAAAGCTTGCACTTTAATTAAAATTTAGTAGGCTACAAAACTGCATGCCCAAAAAAATTCTAAGATAATTAAAAAAAAATTTAAATTCTTAATGTACTCATTTTACCTAAATTCGGTGTAAAAAAGAATTCATAGCTCAAATTAGCATTGTCATCTTTTTTTAATTTTTAATTTTTTTTTTTGAGATGGCATATTTTCAAAAACTAATTTTTTTGTAAAAAAAATTTAAAAATATTTCCTTTCATAGAGAACTTTGATGTGTGTATGTGTGACTTTTTTTCCTCGCCCCGTTTGTGTTTGTGCTGTAAAGTGCAAAAAAAAAACCGACTTCAACTCCCATATAAAAAAAATATATATATATATATATCTCATGATCCGCTGATCGGATCTTAACCAGATTAGTGTGGGACCACCTCTGAGACACTACCTTTCCGATCCCTATCGAAATCGGTTGACGTGGTCCAAAGTTATGCGGTAACATACATAAAAAAAAAAAAAAAAAAAAATTAAAAAAATAAAAAAAATATTCCGACGAACTGATAACCTCCTCCTTTTTTGAAAGTCGGTTAAAAATGTATTAATCAAGCTCAAATTTCATATTTATTTATTATTTATGTTTATCGATCAACCCTAAAAATTTGAAACAAATAAAACGCATGCAGTGTGAACGCCATCCATTTTGGTATGGAACGCCCCATACAGGGTTGCCACTTTGGTAAATTGTTACCAAAATTGGTAGAAAAAATTTGGGTTGGTAAAAAGGTAAATTTTTTCTCATTTTGGTAGATTTTTGATGAACTTTCCGTTCCCGATTTATTTTTCGTAGTTATCTTTAAATATATTATAAATTTCTTTGCATACTTTTTATATAATTACATACGTATAAATGTATATCGATATAAGGCGAACATATCGCGCTCCATTCAAAACTAATTTTACTGGAATCCCGAGGAGCTTTTGAATGCCTAAATATTTTAAATGATTATTTAAATATAAAGAAAAAATTTACAATTATGTAATTACGCACCATGATTGTTCGCAACAAGAATTAAATCAACGCCATTTTTTATCAATGGAAAAAGAAATAAAAAAAAAACAATGAGAATTTTAAGCAGCACATTTTGGCTATTGTTCTAAAAATTCGAAATTTAGACGAACATTTTTGAAATTTTTCTATATGTTGTATATAGTTTGAATCCTCGATTTTTATGGATTTAGTTAAAGCAACAAAAAATTTTTACTCGAAAAATATTGCGAATATTAAAAAAAAATCACTTTTTTGAGTCACTGTATTTGTCTATAATAACTCGAGTTGAAGTTTTTCAAATAATAAAGTTTCATTGTTGCCTTTAGTTTCATCACTTCCGCTTTTGGTTGAAGGAAACTGAGAATATGCCAATAATACGACCCAAATACCGTATAACTAGTTAATTAAAAAGTTCTTAAAAACAATTTTAATTCTTATTGAAATAACTAAAAATAAAAAATAAAAAAACTAAATTTTTAATTAAAATAAATAAAACTATAGTTTTTATTAAAATAATAAAAAAAAGTTATTGGTAGATATTTCCCACATTTGGTAGATTCTTTTCAAGTCGATGGTAAATATTTTTTTTCGTCACTGGCAACCCTGGCCCCATATGAACTTCATAATTTTCATATGTATGCAATCTACGATGGAATTTTATTTTCCGCTATGATTTTTCACGTCATTTACTCCGAAGGCTTTATATATATGAATAAATAGATGTGAATTTTTTGCAGTTTATTCGGTTTTTCGCAATATACTCGAAGTTTTGAGGGTTTAGAAAAACGGACTTCAGATTCGGATTCAGCGGGTCGAAATACATACCGGTAGGTGGGTCTGATATATATACATATATAAAGCTAAAATTCTGATATTTTTTTTTACCATAAATCTCGTTTTATGTATAAAATCCAGCAAAAATAAATGTATTTAATGCTGTCAAACGTCGTTTTCTTGATTAAAAGAACCTACCATTTTGGTAGCTTTTTGAACCAGCTCCTGGTGGAAAAGTAAGTTTGTTAAGTGGTAACCCTGCATCCAACTACAATAAACGTAATGGCAATATTGAACAGTTCATTCACAATACAGAAGCACAAACGTCAGCAAAAGTGCAGCCAGTTGAAATAGGAGCAGCAAAACAAATGAGAGCTGATCATTATCATCGACAGCAGCAGGAGCAGTAACGGGAACAGGAGCACCAGCAACTACTACTGACATGTACGTAAAATCAACAACACAACGAACTTGTTTTGTTTGGCAATAACAATGAAAGCTGAAAGCGGAGCACGGCGAACGACCAACGTCGATAAGTGGTAGAAGGAACAGCCAAAATGGTACAGAAAGAACAACAAAGTCAAAACAACGAGAAAGAATATATAAAAGAGTCAGCTTAAAAACAACAGCAGTATCAGCAGCAGGATCAGCATCAGCACAACAAATAAAAGGCTAATTGTGTTGACGATAACGTGGCTGCTACTGCGGATGTTTTGCGATAATTCTTGTGCATACATACAGACATACAGTTACTGGCAGTCAAAATGGCCAGCTTGAAAAAAAATGTATTTTATTCCAAAATCTTCATATTAAATAATTTTTGCAATTTTTTTATAAGAATTTTGATCATATTTAGTACAACAAAAACCATAAAAACGAAAATTCAACACTTTGTAAAAAAACTAGTAAAATTCCATACAATGTTCCTTTTGAGCCCACTGAATTTTAGTAGAATAAGATGCTGAATTTTCTAAAAATGACAATTAATTTTTGAAAATTTTTCGTGAACGGTCTTTCCTACTTTTTACATTAAGTTATTATATGGAAGAAAAAACCTTTCTCAAAAATAGTCATATTTCTTAGAAACTTCAAACTTGCATCTTAATAATAATAATAATATCATAATAATAATAATAGAAAGCCTCTCCAGATCTTATTAATCTGATCAAAAAGTTGGAAATTTTCATTAAAATTAATGGACATTTTTATACAAAGTTAAAGATTTTAATTTTAATGGATTTGTTGTCCCATGAACCAAATTTATATAAAAAAAATAACAAAAATTATTTTACGCTAAAGATTGTGGGAATTATTATTTAGAAAATCCAATTTTTGTTTGGAGTGGGCTATTTTGACTGACAGCGACTGTATGTGTCAATAATATATGTACGTGGATGGTAGCAAACTACTTCCCAATCGATTAGCATTTACAGCCTTCGAAGAGATATTGCTTTATTCTTTTAAAAATTCCAGTTATAAAAGCATGAAAAAAAAGATTTTTGCTGACCGCTATAGATGGAATCAAAAATAGATACGAAATAAACTCCATAGCTACACTAAATCCCAGTCGTCATAACTTCGCCAGTATTTTTCAAAATTTCAGTGGGAAGTCTCTTTGTCCCTTAATACATTTTGAGCTTTCCAATAAAAATGTAGGGAAAACTTAAATAAAATTTTGATTCTATAACACCGTGCGAGTAAATTTTACACCCAAAAAATTTATATAATCGCGAAAATATGGGTAAATTATAGTAAAACTGCGTACTTGGTTTTTATCTCTGACGTGAGGATTTTTTTTTAAGGACTTTCAATTTTAAAAGATATTATTATTTTAGGGAATTATTTAAACAATTCGGTGCAATGTAGGATAACAACAAGGGTATCATATAATACCAAAAATTCTGTAGAATTATAACACAATAAATTTGTTGGTGCATAAGGTCGAATGGGTATTGAAAATGTCCTTTACAAATTTTGTGCTTAAATATCCTTGAAAATTTGCAAATTTTTTTTTTATTATTTTTTTAGGCTTAATAAAC
>NW_016185362.1:0-4934 GCF_001687245.7 Rhagoletis zephyria | reverse complement strand
CATCGGCATGGTTGTCAGTTACCTTTAAATGCTAGGAGAAAGATTGCTAGGGATGCCAAAGTTGATTTGCGGGACCCGGGAAAATGTGGAAACATCACAATTTTTTAAAAGACAAATATCTCGACAGTACAGTTAAATACTACAGGTCGGAGAACTTTTTAAAAAAATACTTATTGAAAAAGGTATCCAAATTTACACTGAGGAAAAAAAGAAGTATCCCTCAAAATTTATTTAATTTAAGGCGAAAATGTATCGATTTAGATACAAATTTATTAAGACGGCAACACTGATATGGATCCCTGAATAACTCTTCCTTGCTTTTTTCACAAAGTGCAATTAAATTTCTGTTTGTATTTGTTTGAGCTGGTTCCAAGCAGGGTTGTTGCGAATATTCGCATTCGCAACCGCGGAGCTTCCGCATTAATTTTAACATTCGCATTTGCAATAATCAATGCGGAGCTTTTGCGAATGCGAATGTTGTGCAAGAGCACCTATAAAGTGTATATCTGGCAAACAAAATTACAAATTGTAGCCGATATTTGATAAAAATGTCTTTNGGTTTCATTCAAAGAAGCTCCCGCTTTTTCCAATTCGTCTGGTCCTATGGTCGGGAAACCATAAAAGTGAGATGAACATTGACTGAGTCACCGAACGTAGGTCCATCCTGCATTCTTTCACTAAACTTGGTTTCAGTGGCTGCTATGGCTTAAATTTTTGCCAATATATCTGATTAAACTACTGCTCTAACTTTCCTGGTCGCACTATTATTAGTATCCTACAAGCCTCACATATATATTCAGAACTTCAGCGCGGTATAGTTTCCAGCTGCAGAGACCGATTGAAACCAATCTACTCGATATACATAGGCTCCTGTGCCTACACCGCAGACCATCTTGGATCCGTCAGTGTAGATGAAATTAGGTGCTTCTAAGTCGCACGTCAGGACTCCTATTGAAAAAATTTCCCATCACTTAATTTGAAAAATCTGCTAGTAGTCCGATTAAAAAAAAAAAAAAAATAGCTAATTGAAAATTAACTGCTTATTTAATTAAATTGTATTATATATTTAAACTTTTCCGAGTTCCATTATTTTCATTTAAAAAAATTTTTTCTTTTCTGGCACCTTTTCCCCGAAAATCTTTAGCATTCCTGGCTACTTCCTTTGTTGCTTCGATTTCACTTTCGATTGGTCTAAGCTCAGGGCAGTTTGGCGGATTTGCTTCTCGAGGCATTTTGTTCTTTACCAATTTGCTGTAATGGCAAGAGGCTAGGTCCGGCCAAAAGAAAGTGGAAACCACATCCTGTCTTAGGAAAGGCATTAGCCTTTTTTCCGAAAATTCCTTAATATATGTTTGTTTGTTTATTGTTTCCCATAGTTACAAAAGACCTGCTCCTTTCGCCACAGCTGCAGATTGCTTTCCATAACTGGAATTTACGAGGAAATTTTGACTACCCTTGGAATTGGAAATTTTCGTCCACATTTACCGGCGAGTCTGCAGTCTACCTGACCTGAGTTGGAACTTTCTGCACTTGGAATGTCTTGTGACCAGCCTCCTTTTTTGTTTTTCGGACAAAAAACTTGGAGCACTCCACATTCTGCGCCAGTTGGAGTTCCCCTGCTAAATGATAATGATTTTGTTTTTCTAATTTTGGTCACCGATGCCCTTTTTTCTGTCGGCATCTGGCTTCCGAGTAACAGCCTTAAAGTTCTTCAACACTCTACTTACTTACTTACTTTTAGCTCCCAAAAATTGTTTTTTGAACGTCCTCTGAGGGTGGTCTTGAAGAATAAATCGTTTTATGTACTTCAAATTCGCTTGCCAAAGGTGATAATTTTTTTCAAACGCAGCCCTAAGTTGATCTATTTATGCCACATCTTTAGTCTACTGACATTGTATTGTTTGCCTAAGGATAGTCGGTCCAGTTGGTTTGTTGTTCATCAGCGTCATTGCTTCTTACCTCGTCTGGGTCAAGTGGATGCACATAAGATGCATTTATCTGAGTTCTTATTCCTCCAAATCTGAAATATACTCTTTGTACATTTGTCTCTGCAGGAATTAACTAAAGTCTTGCGACCATTCGATAGCTCTCTTATTTCTTGATGGGAAACTTCAAGTTGAAAATGCTAGCAGACCGGCAGTACGGCTCTGACGATATTGGCCAGTCTTTTTTAAAATTTCAAGGAAGATCTTCCTTTGGAAAAATCTACTGGAGGCACCTTAAATGTTTCTTAAGGGTCGGGAAGTTTCCACTGACGTGTAGAAGTGCGATTTAGAGCCTTTGTCCTCTGACCTTTCACATGGGCAATGTTGAACAACACAAATGGGCTCTGTGACCTACGGGCTTTAAGCAGATACCTTTTCAAAAAAAAGACAGAAGAAATCAATTACTAACTGGCAACTAAATAAAATTATATTCGGAATCTATAAATCCGCAATGAGAACAGTCGTAATGGAGGTACTTCTGCGACAGTTTCTCGCTAGTTATTCTTTTCTGCTGGGTTACCTGAAGGATTAGACGTGAAAGTGAACGGTGAGATTCGAACGGTCACNGGCAGACCCCACACGGGGAAGGCTTTTCATCGCTACGTTGAACCGTTGTCATCAACCACTATCCCTTTCTTGTGATTAATCTACAAATTATGCAATACCCAGCAGGAACAAATATGTTCGTTGATCGCCTAAGTGGTCATGTAAATTCGAATTATAGCCTTACTGATGTCCCAGGATAACTTTATCTCACGATGTGGCTTCACGAAACTCGTCTTGACCGCAACCTCTGAAGAGGACCAGTTTGTCCTTCGCCAAGGCTATTAAGGCTATTAATGTAAGCACCTCCAGAGGCGCAACAAGAAGCCTTCCAATAAATTAAGTCGAACCACCTAAGTGAGACAGCCTGCATTTGGTGAGAGCAACACATTCACAAAGAATATATTCTGTCGTTTCTTCGTCCAGCTCTTA
This sequence comes from Rhagoletis zephyria, assembly GCF_001687245.7. Lineage (NCBI taxonomy): Eukaryota > Metazoa > Arthropoda > Insecta > Diptera > Tephritidae > Rhagoletis > Rhagoletis zephyria. The sequence goes on along the minus strand of NW_016185362.1, from coordinate 1,974 downwards.
AAAGCGACACACGTTCACGTCTGAAAGATGCATCTTCTTGAGGTGATATCGAACAGAGCGTTCGAAGGTTCCATTTGCTTAAAGAAAGACATTTTTTTAAACCTTTTTAGATAAACAGATAAACTTCTTAGCCTGCCTGTGTCCCATACATTCATTTCCGTTCTCGTTAAATTTTTTTGTCTGGCTTCGTCTTAGGTATATGCTCACATACTGTGGTAGCACTGTGTTTTGCTAGGTAGTCCGCCTTACGTTGCCATCATGCCCCGTTACAAATCCCAGTAGTATTGTATTCTTGGTTCCAAGAGGGTTAAATCACGAGAAAACTCGTTTTATAACAATTTCTTTTGCTTTTTACCAAGTGTTTTATCAAGTGTTTTTTAACATCTGAATGAATTTTTTTTTAATCATAATTTATAACAATAACAGTATTCAATGGCAATCATAAAAAAACCCGGTAGCAAGGTGAATTACCAAAAAACGTTCAATCACTTTGTACCCGCTGCAAGCCTTTTTGAACTTTTTTAGCAAATTGTTGTTTACTCTCACTAATATTTGTCTCAAATGAGTATGTACATATGTTTGCATAGTACTTCACATCATTTTAATGTATCACCTGCGTACAACACCAAGTTCAAGAGCATAAAAGCGAATTTTGTTGCACACAAACAAAGCAGCAACGCACATCCATATGTACGATGCCTTTTGTTTAAGGTGCGGTTGTATGCGGCAATGATGAATGTTCAGATGAGTCGTATGTATGTATGTACATACATATAATGTCTATCTAGTTGCTCCAGCAGCACAATATTTGTGTTGGGTCAACAAATTTTAATTGAAATGAAGTTCTAAGCGAGTGTCAGGCGTCGTTAACATGACATTTATGACATTTAAAGTGCCACACTATGTTTATTTGGCATTTTTTGTTGGGATTCATATTTCNGTTAAACAAAAAAAAAAAAACAATTGGGTACAAACCGCAAAAAATAAACTGTGTAATTAAGCGTAGTAAGGACAGTCGAATGAACTTGCCTATGAGTACCCACATACATACATATGTACATATTTGAGGTGATACAGATGTGCTCGTCTTATTTTGTTACTTTGTACTATTCTCATTTGAAGTCAAGATTTATTACTTCACCGCTGATCTTTTACTCCAACTAAAAAAATAAAAATCTAAAATTCATGAAATAGATGTTTATGCTGGAAATTTTTTAACTAAAATACTTTAGGCATTTATTTAGTAATTTCATTTGTTCAACGCGCGAGAAAGCGTTAAGAAGTCATCTGTAGCCGAGTGCAAGCGGTTGCGGTGTAAGTTCTGAACGTTCAGAGCAAAAGAACTGTGTACGCAAGTGTGTAGTATTTTTTTTTTTTTATTAAATTGCAAATACTATTTGAACATTCAGAGGCTATTGGGTTTGCAGTGAAAAAAAGAACGTTTGGTACTGAACTTTTGTGCGAAAATATTATCACTATACAAATTACTGAAATAAAAATGAAGATTAAAAAAGTAAAAATCATTATGCTTTGAAACGAATTTACGTCATACTCTGTCCACTTTGGTTTGAACATAAACCGATTTCAGAATCGTGCCAACTTCAGTGCCATCTGCATTGTAATTTCGTAGTAATTTTAACTTCTTAAGAAAGTAAAATGTGGCAAAAGACAACAAAACAAAAATAAGTCGGTTTGTCTCCAAGCCAAAGTTGGCAAAGGATAACGGAAATTAGTTTTGAAATACATGCTACTCCTTCATAACCTGTCGGAAAAATCAACAAACAAACAGAAATTGAAGAACTTTACGAGAGATGATCAAAATGAAAATTACAAAAATAGCTAAACATAAAATGAAACAAAAAATATAAGGAAATATAAAAATTTAAAGGATTTAGAAATATAAAGAAATATAAAAATTAAAAGGATTTAAAAATAGAAAGGAATATTAAAATTAAAAGGATTTAAAAATACAAA
>NW_016185361.1:4664-4934 GCF_001687245.7 Rhagoletis zephyria | reverse complement strand
TCAGTCTCGAGTTATGTAGACTCTAGATCTGTGAATGCCGTTCTAGGCACACCGCCCCCGGACATAGGCGTGACGGAGCTTCATTTGCCTCGGGAGACACGAACGACACTAGCCCAACTCCGCTCTGGCTACTGCAGCAGGTTAAACTCCTACCTGAGTAGATTGAATGAGGATGTGCCAAACGAGTGTCCGGCATGCGGAGAGACCCCACATGACTTGAAACATCTCTTCGCATGCCCGGAAAACCCGACTACCCTAACGGCCTTGTCC
>NW_016185361.1:3995-4547 GCF_001687245.7 Rhagoletis zephyria | reverse complement strand
TGTTGTTGTAGCCGCTACAGCAACAACAACAACACCCAAAAACTACAGTTCACAAAGCCTTAAAAGACCATCGATTTCATCCCTACCACATTCAACGTGTTCAGGCTCTACAAGAAAGAGATTACATGTCGAAGGTTAGATTTTGCCGTGAAANTACCCTAACGGCCTTGTCCTTGTGGACCACCCCAATAGAAGCTGCACGCTTCCTAGGGCTGCCGTTAGTGGAACTTGACGACAACGACTGAGATACCAACCGGTCTGGGCGGTGTTGTTGTAGCCGCTACAGCAACAACAACAACACCCAAAAACTACAGTTCACAAAGCCTTAAAAGACCATCGATTTCATCCCTACCACATTCAACGTGTTCAGGCTCTACAAGAAAGAGATTACATGTCGAAGGTTAGATTTTGCCGTGAAATGTTGCGAATGCATGAATCAGACCTCAACTTTTTTAATAAAATAATTTGGAGCGATGAATCATCATGCAAAGGTGATGGTTATTTTAATTTACATAACCTTCACAGTTGGCAGATAGACAATCCTCACGAAAT
>NW_016185361.1:0-1071 GCF_001687245.7 Rhagoletis zephyria | reverse complement strand
GCAAGACTTGCAGCATGTACGGCGCCCATTTGTGGAATTTGCGGCATACAGATATTATTTTTGCATCGTTGACATTGTTGACGAACTTTCTTGTAGAGCCCTCAGATGATGTATGAGATATTGTCCACGTATATGGTTGACAACTGATTCGTGCATTTGGTGGTGAAACTGTTCATGAGCCGAACGTACAGTGAGGAACAAGACATGGTGAGAAGTAGGCATAACTATGGCATCTTCTCGATTAGTTAGGTGTTCAGCGCGGCTTCTGCTTCTTATTATGCCTTTTACGGCAAGTTAGATGTCGAAGGAAAATATTTTGCTTTTTATAGTCTTCCCTTGTTGATGAAGGGTTATCTCCTCACTGAAAATCATTTGAGCGTACTTGATGAGGAAGTGTTGAGCTTCTTGAACAATTTCGTAGCGAATCGTACGGTCAGGTATTCTTGCTGAGATTCTTTCGCGTAAGGTATTGACGTAGAGTATGAATGTCGCTACTGCCCTGTATAAACAGCTCCAACTAGAAAAGTTCTCCACGTTTAGCGCTACATTTCGCATTGGTACTCTTTCGGTGTGTAAAACGTAGTTCCTGAGCTCTTTTGAGTTTTCATCATTAGGGTTGATCTCGGTACAATGCGGCCAGGATTTCTGATCTAGCGCCAAAAACTCTGGTCCTATAAACCACTGCTTGTAGTTCGCACAGCTCGACATTTTCGTTGCTAAATCGGCAGAATTTAGTTTCGTAGGTACCAACTTCCATTGATTTACATTTGATGCCTCGAGAATCTCACCTNGATGGAAGTTTATTGGATCCATTCGAATCCACCGCAGGACAGTCTTTGAATCTGTCCACCAATACATAGACGTAATGCCAATTCGTCTTACATTAGCCACCGTAGAAGGCAATCGTATGATAACCACTGCGGCTTGTAATTCCAGCCTCGGAATTGACAATGGTTTGAGCGGTGCGACTTTTGATTTGGCTGCTGCCAGGGTAGTCGAGAAAAATTCGCCTCTTTGTTCGCAGATAAAAAACAGCCGCGTATGCCTTTTCTCTGGCGTCTACGAAAGTAT
>NW_016185360.1:0-4935 GCF_001687245.7 Rhagoletis zephyria | reverse complement strand
TTTTAAAAAAAAAGTTATCAAGCTCTTAAAAAATCACCCGTTATAACATTCCTACTCCTTCTTTTGTTTGTCTAATGTTTATTATTTCCTTTTAAAAACACAGTTCATTATCGAACAAACACCCAGTTCATTATCGAACAAATCAACGCGAATTCTTAGCCACTTGAAAAATGCACTTTCTTGAGAATTAAATGGGCTATAAAACTGCATCCATACATTTTATTCACAAATTTTTAGTAAAACGTTTGTTGTTGTTGTTTTTGTTTTGCTACATTTTTCGACAAAGTTTGAAATTTAGTTTTAAATGGTTTTTGTTAGATAGTGAGGTGTATTTTTATAAAAAAAAATTAGTAAGCATTACACAAACAAAATAAAAATAGCCGAAACTAGTCAAAATGTCGTGTTCCTATTATTTTTCACATGTAGTTTTGGTCAATAAAAAAAACTGAAAGTAAATTTTTTTGTCATTTTGAAGCTGAAAATAAAGTTAGGTCATTTGAAAACGAATGCTTCGTCCGTTTAAATTATGCCAGTAGCATAAATATAATTTTTCTTCTTCATTGGAAACAACATAAATTTTTTGCTAATCTTAAATTTGGATATATTTTTTTTTAATTAAAAGTCGGGCATATATGTTTGGTCATAAAAAACTGGGCATAAATTTTTGGCCATTTAAAGCCTGTAGGGAAATTTTTTGGACCTTTAAAAAGCGGGCGTACATATTTGGACATTTAAACAGTGAACGTAAGTTTTTTGCCAAGGTACTTATTTATATGTTAGTAGCATTTTTCTTCACATAAAAATTGGGCATATACTTTTGGCCATTTAAAAAGTGTAATGCCGAAATTCCACTAGGCATTGAAATGACAAAAAATATATGCCATTTAAAAAAATGCCATGTGGAAATGAACTTAATGCAAATTTTTTTAATGTAATGACACGATTATATTTTTGCCATTTAATGCCTAGTGGTAATCCAGCATAAGTAATTTTTTGGCATTTTAAAGCATGGCAAAAATTGTTGGTAATATAAAAAGCGGACATAAATAGTTGGACATTTAAAATCTGTGTGTAATTTGTTTCACGTTTTGATGATTAAAAAACTTGACACAATTGCTATTATTACTTTTTTAACTTAAAACTATACAAGCACTTCTGCTAATTTAAAAACGGTCCAAAATTTTTTTGTCATTTAAAACCTGGGCACAGATATTGGAAATTGAAAAATTGTAGATACATTTTGGTCATTTACAAACTGTGCTTTTTTTGGGATCTAAAAAAAAATTAGACATAAGCTTTTGGCAACAACAAAATTTGAACAAAAATGTTTAGTAATTCAAAAAGCGGATACAAATTTTTTATCCTTTGAGAACTGGGCATAAATTTGTGGTCATTCAAAAACTTGACATAAACTTTTGATATGTAAAAAACTGGATTATATAGAATTTTAAAATTTCCTGTGCAAATTTATGATTTGTAGTCAATAAAAAGCCAGGCGTAAATGTTTGGTCGTTAAAAAACTGCACATTACTCGTATATGTATATCTATGCGGGTCATTGGAAAACTGGAGACATTTTATTTTGAGTAATTTGAAAAGTGAACATACTTTTTGGCCATTTAAAAACTAACATGAACTCTTATTTTGGTCATTTAAAAACTGGCCGTAAATTTTTGGGCATTTAAAAATTGGACATAACTTATTGGTCATTTAGAAAGTGGACAGCTTTGGAAGCATAAAAACTGGATAAAAATTTTTGGGTCTTTTAAAAAGTGGACATGTTTAGACGTTTAAAATCTGCACATAAATTTTTGGCCACCCAAAAAGTGGACATTTTTGGTAATTTAAAAACTGGACATAAATTGTTAGCCGTTTAAAAACTGGACATAAATTTTTGGTTATTTAAAAAAATGGACATTTTTAGTAAATTAAAAATGTAGCTACATATATTCATTTAAAAAGTGGACATATATCTTTTGTTCGCTTGAATAGATATGCATTTAGATATTTTAAAAACTGGACATAATTTTGGGTAATTCAGAAAATGAAAATAAATATGTATTATTAAAAAAAACTAGACATTAATTTGTGTTACTTAAAAGTATAACAAAATTTATGTTTATTTAAAAACTATACATTACTTTTATTCATGATTATTGTTTTTGAAGTAATCAGCTTACGACGATACAATATTATATCGACTTCAATAAATGGGAATTAAAAAGCGCTTAGCCTTACAAAACAGCAATAGGCGTGAGTGCCTTTACTTTTTCTTCGTTTACTACGTACATATGTACATGCTATTGCTGACTCTGTGCTTTATTTATGTGTTTCTTTAATCCTGCTTAAGACAAGCTCAATAATATTTATTGCATACTCTACTCAAAACTATATATATTTGTAGTAAACTAAATCTACTCGAAATCTTGTGCAAATATACCTGAGCTGAAAGCTGTAGTTGTAGTTCTTTCAAACAGCACAAAGATGGGCTGACAAGAAACTTTGTAAATACATTCCTCTCCAGACTACTCAGCCAATCTGACGAAACGACACAAATGGCGCAAGCTTTTCCTACGAAATTCCACAACTTTCAGTGTTTCTTTCTTAGTTTTCTGCTGCACTTCTTCTTCGTTTTGTTCTCTGCTCGCGTAAATCCATTTTAAATTGAAAATTTTGTTTGTTAATTCGCTTACAACAGCATTCAGCAAACGGGCATTCCGGGCACATCCTTTCATCAGTTATGACTGCGATGGCATTCTGCAGCTCACTAGGGCTGGCACGCTTGCGGGCTGGGCTGACTGTTTGCACTACACTTACATATGGCACAGCATTTTAGGTGCATAAAAGTCGGTATTTTCGTGTGTAGTTACCTGCTGGAATACATTGTAAGTTGCATGAAGAGTTCTTCCTGCATACACATATGTACTTACATATTCATACATATATGTAGGCGCATATCTCTTCGCAATGGCACTTCAGTGTGCCACAAACAACTAACTGCTTTTCCTTAGCGCTGCATTACTTGGTGTGCAATATTAAGTATATGTACATGTCGTTGTGCATCATATGGCTGTTATGAGGCCTACTTGTAGGCAACGTACAATTTCAATTTTCCCATTTACGAGTATGTGTACGTGTGTGCATTTTTGTATGGTAAACGTCAAATTTTGCTTACAGCTTAATGTAAAATGCAAAAATGTGAAATGTAAAATGCAAAAAATGGCAATACAGTCAGAGATTGCAATTGAAAGTACCTACACACATGCATATGTATGTACCTATGTATAACAACGGTATGAAAGGACTACAACAAGGAACGAAAAACAGCCATCTTTGCTGTAATGTCAACATTTTGAGTGCAATTGCATAAATAAATGCGCGACCTACTTTTAGGCGGCCTGTCTTTCACTCACTACCTTACCTTTACATACATGCATACATAAGTATGTATGCACACTTTATCAATGCATTTACGAGTGCATTTCTGTCTTTTTTAATTTAACGAAATGTATCCAATTCCCATTGGAGTATCAAGTGCTGGCTGCTGGCACGTAGGAAAGGAAAATGTGGTATAAACATTTGTGATTTCTGATTCTTTGGATTTTTTTCTGCACAAATTTCATCAAATGCTGCTGTTTTACTATATTGGAGTTAATAGCAGCGTACTGTAGAAATTCAAAATTTACTCGCAGTTATGCTATGCATATTTGCTAGATGTAGTCATGAATATAACAGTGTGATGGAAATGTTAGCTAGTTTTATGCTCTTCAAGCAATAATTGACACAAAAATCGTTAATACATTTTTTTATTTCTATGTATGTTTAATTTCAGGTAACATAGCTGAAAGCATATTAAGGCGGTTATCAGGAAGAACTAACTGGCATGAAACATAGGATTTTCGGCATTACAACAGTGGCATCATTAACGATTAAGGTAATTAACAGAATGTAGAGTAGTACAACTAAAAAAAGTTGTAAAATAATATATATCATTCGTGTAACAATGTGATACATATTTTAGTTAATTGATGAATTAAGTTGAATTTGATTTTTTAAACATCTGGCAACCGCTCTATATAAATTTCAGAAATAAAAAATATCTAATCCAACTCGATTGACACCCATATTTTAATAATTCATTTAACTTTTTAAATAATTTGAATTTAAATTTTTAAAAAGGTGGCAACCTTCTTCAAACACCTCAAAAATGTTCTTATCTAGTGTTCAAACTAAGCATTTCTCAGCACCATTTTGTTTGACACCAATATTTTAGTACTTCATATACGTATACACAAGGTAACTAAAATCGAAATTTCAAGCAAGTGACAGCCCTCTGCAAAATATTTTCAAACTAAAACCTTCCTCAAACTCAATCGTCCGGCACTCAAATTGCGATATATATTTATTTCGATTACCTATTTGCCCAAATTTTAGTTGAGTTAATTTTTTTAAACAGGTGGCAACCCATTCAAATTTATTCCAGATATAGCGCCATTTTAAAACCCATTTTGATTGATACCCATATTGTAATAATTTATTGAACTTTTTAAATAATTTGAATTTTACTTTTTAAATTGTGGCAACCCTCGTTAAACACCTCAAAAATTATTTTAGTATTCAAACTAAAGATTTCTTAACTGCCTTTTGGTAAACATATCTTAATATTTAATTGTTTATAAGTTAACTAAATTCGAATTTTCAAAAAGGTGGCAACACTCTGCAAAATATTTTGAAACTAAAACCTTTAATCTCTTTCGTCTGACACCCATGTTGTGATGCATATGCACTTCAATTACCAAATTACTATTTCAAGTTGAATTTGATTTTTTTATACACGTGGCAACCCTCTTAAACGAATTTAAGAAATAAAGCCTTTTAAAACCGTTTCGATTGATACCCATATTATTATTAAATCATTTGAAGTTATTTTTTTTTT
>NW_016185357.1:0-4936 GCF_001687245.7 Rhagoletis zephyria | reverse complement strand
AAAATAAATAGAAAAGTGTGTTTCCGTTTGAACAAATTCAATTTAAATTGAATTGCAAGCAAAGCGACCGACTCGCTTACGCGGATTCACATACACACACACATAAGCCTATTAAGTTTAAGGTACTACTACATTTGTAATTTATCCGATTGCCACTTGCACTAGTCTAGCTGTCTTCTCATGTGTATTAAGCCTCTGCGTAAGTGAGATTTGAGAAGAGTATATGAAACCGTTCCTTAAGCAATGACACTCAGCAACCCAAGTTAAGGGCGTAACGATTCTTATCTAGGTTACGCAGTGCAACTGTGGATTTGTGCAGATGTTTGTGTCCTTTATTTAATATTAGTTTTTTTTTAACTTGGATGTGTAAGTATTTGCGCTTGAGTATATTTTAAAATACAACTTCACACAAAATACTTTTTTTACAAGCTGTTGTGGCTGTGTTTTACCTATAAGCTTAGAATTTCACGTACGCTTTATAAAATTGTTTGAGTTGTCAGGTGCGGCTTTCCATTTCACGACAGCTTAGCGAAATACCTAGATATGGCACATAAATACTGAGAAGCTATAGAATTGTGGGTTTTATTTATACAAAATAAAAACGAATCGAAAGCATAAAAATGACCTCGAAAAAAAATTTGCCCAACTATCGAATGTGAAAATGGGTACCTTTCAGAAGAGCAAAGAAACTGTTGTATAAAATGTTGTTGTCATTAGGAAAAAGTGTGGCATTCAACATTTTGTTAAAGCCAGTATCCTCTGCTTCTAAGAAGACTCGAAATTTGACGATTTTCCAATTTGCGTATTACTCTAAATGCATGCGCAAGATATCGTAATTGAAAAAGCATTTTTGCACATTCGATAGTGTGACATGGTAGCGACGATATGTATTTGCCGGAATATTCATTAGGTTAATATGGCCAGCGTTGCCAGTTGGAACTCGATTTTAAGCGTTAAAGTATACGTCAGCTTTGCTTTTTAAATGTCCTCTAACTTCTCGAATTGATAGGCTCCCAAGCATTTTAGTTGTATTTTCGACAGTGCAGGACATCGCCAGAGAAGAGATCCTTCACTCATGACACTTTCTCCACCTGTCCACGTTAGTTATTTAAATTTTTTGCGCATGAGCAACTACTAGGATGTACCCTTATATCCTTTTCCGCTAGCAGTAACAACAAGCGAGTATAATTACTTCACACATAATTTTTTCGCACATAATTTTTGCAGTTTTTCGGATGGTTAACTCATTCCATTTAACTCTAAACTGACTAACCATATCGTCGTATATTTCGTTATACAAGTGTTGGAAAGAATGTAGTTTATCTATGCGGGAGTCAGGCTGGTGGCGGTCTTGGCAGTGTCATCTACTATTTCAATATCCTCTATTCCTCTACTGCAGTAGCACGAATCTCTGCGAATAGGTCGATGGGCGGTAAGCTGAGGATTCTTTCCAGCGCAGCCATTGGAGTGCACCTTGACGCTCCTGTGAAGCACAGTGTCATGAGGCGCTGAACCCTTGGGATTGGCCCGAGATATGAGGGCATTCCGCCGCTCTACAGAGCAGTGTTGGTCTGAATTTTGCCGTGTAGCACCAATGCATCAGTGCAGGTGACTCCAAGCATATTTTTGAATACATATAGGATGTTACGGACCTTCTTTACTCTTTCCACCACCGCGTACTATCCAAGACTATTCCCAAATACTTTCCATGGTCTTTAATTGACAGATTGATGCTACCTAGCCTAGAGGCAATCCACACTTGGACCTTGTATGCATCTTCTAGTGAAGACTAATACTCATAGTGTCTCTGTACTTCGGTGTTACTCCTACGGCCATGTCGTCTGCATATGTCAATAGGTTCGGTGCTTTAAGCTCGAATTTCTTTAGATATTTATTAACTGTTAGTAGCCATTGTAGTGGTGAAAGTATACTGGTTTTGCTTTATGTCTCAACAAGTCTGCCTGGTTACCCTAACGTCGTTCCACTCCGCTATTTATTTTTTCTGTAGCCCATACAACTTTTAATCCACAACAAAATAGGATATTCTACGCCTGTTGATTCGACAGTGAACGCGTGGCGTGCCTTACCCAAATGACCTGGCAACGAACTGTCTCTGCAGTAAATTTCACGATTTTTTTCCACCATTTTTAGGTTTTAAAATCAAGTTTTTGCGACACAGTTTTTCCAACATTTGGTCCTCATTTTCTTTCACTCTGGCCTATAAGAGCCAACCTTACCGGTAATCATCCACTGGACTGAGGCTCCAATAATTTTAGAACCGGCGCGAAAGTTGGGCCTTCGAAGCGTATTTGTACCACAATTTAAGCATAACAGCATTTTTGATTTGGATTTGGAAATTTTTGTTGCCAGCGTTTTTCGTACTGCAATGTTCCTACAGCCTACCTTTATTATTTTATTTGGCACAGCCGAATATACAAATATTTGTTGCGAACTCAATCAAAGTCAGTGGAACAATTCCAAATAAATGAGGGTATTTACCCTTTAAAAGTTAACTACTAGCCATATGTAAAACAAAATACGCCAATTTTCCGGGCACGGTGTACTTACGAAAAGGCACAAAAGGTCAAGTCTTAAAAAAAAATTGGCAAAGTTCAAAATATTTAATAGCGCCCATTTCTCTCGACAAATCAATAACATTTTCCACACTTTCCCACAAGTTCTATTACTGGTTGTACCCACGGGCTTATCATTTTTCCAGACTCCCTGGCTGCCATTTATTTTTATCGCCTTCTATCGTTACTTTGACGCCTGTAGCCATATGCTGTATATATGTACACTTTGGTTGTTATCCTGTTGAAATGATGCTCCATTAAATGCGCATAAATGTGCCAAACAAAAGGCAACAATTTACAGCGACTATTTATTGACACCCACACAAACAAATAGTAAAAAAATTGTAGCGCTGAAAGGATAAACTGCCAGCTGGCAGCCGCCATCATCATTTAGTTAATGTGTTGGCCTAATCCTTTAACCGCAACAAAGTTCAGAAAGCGCAAAATAAAAGTAAGTAAAAAATGTGAAGCAGAAAATTTTAAACGGAAAGATAGTTAAGCCAGCCGCTGCGCACACAACTACAGTCAGCTGCCAAAGATAATGGCAAAAAGATAGACAAATACCAAAAGCTATCACCCAGCATTGCTGCGAGTCGGCTAATACGGGTGGTGCAGCCCAGCAACGTCTAAACAAATACATACATACAACAAGCAGTGCGCACAAATAAAAAAAAAAACACCCACATTTATTTAAATTTATGCTGGGTGCTTTCATACAACAACCATAGTAACAAAGCAGTGTAAATATGTATATGAAAAATTCATAGCACAAATACATGCGCAGCAGAGCGTAAAAAAGAGATATTTAGCCAATAAACCGGTGTGACGGCAAATCCTACACTACAGCTTGCTCACTTTCTACAGTCTACAGACGCGCCTTGGCGCAGTGATGCTGGTTCTTCGGAAAGCCATAGCTAAAGCGGGCTTTAGGCCGAGCATTTTAAACTATTCAGCGCGACTATTGTCAATTGAATAGACACATTAATAGAAGAAAATTTTTACATTCTAATCTTACGCATTCACGCTTGAAATACTCCCGCTTTTACAATTTAACTTTCGCTTTTTGATTTCGCCTGCTAAGTGTAGCATATTTGTTGCATTCTTCTGGTAAACAACTGACTCACTGGTTTCTGAAATAAAACGTGAGCTATCGGCAACAAAAGTTTGCCTTTGTGCGTGTAGCCACGTTTGCTGTTTCGCTTTTCGGTTGCTCATACGCCAGGGTGCACCGGCATTACAACTAACCCTGCTTGCCTTGATGGCAGCTATTAATTTCAGCTCTATGGTTCTGTTGTTTGCCATCTTTTCCACTTCTTTTGAATCCTTTGCAAATTTTACTTTTATTTTTTATAAACTTTTCCTTCAAAAGCCCGCAAAATTTAAGTACTTAATATACGTATACGTTTACGTTAAAATTAGCTTGGTACGTTAAAATATATAAAAGCCCTTAACATAAACGATTTCTACTAAACTCGGTTAAATGATTCCATTAAGTCTACTTTCGCCTGAGCTTATACTGTTTTATATACCAAAATTATGTGAAATGGTCACACTTTTATTGCATTTTCCAACAAAATTTAAATTTTAAATTCGAAATTCCTTTGTTATTAAACCTGCGACATTTCCTTTGATAGACTTGTGTATCTCATAATTTAATTTCATCATTTATGTATATCTATAGAAGCCTTGCAAGAAGAATGTTAAAGCCTTTTTAATGTCCCTTTTATTTCTGGTGCCAGTGTTTTTATATGTGAATTGTGGTACTTTATGCTTTTTTGTCGGAAGTCTTCTTATATTTTGGTTGCCACCAACGAACAGATTACTTATTTCTTAAATTATTTGCGTATTTTTGGGTTTAATTTTTTATTCATATCCATCCTCACCCACTCCAAAATAGCTGCAAATTTGAGTAAAAAAAATAGAAGCACACACATTTCACAGGAAATTTTCCGCACAAGTTAAATCTAAAATATAATTACATCTAAAAAAATAGTTACAATTAATTGCATGTGTCTCCCACATCGCTAAAAGTAACCAAATTTTTTTGAATTAATATTAAAGTAATTACAATTCCCATTAATTGCAGAGCAGTAACAAAAAAAAAACAAACCATAAATTTCACACAAGCATAGTTTTAGGCTGATAAGCGAGTCATTAAAAATATATTAACTGCAGAGAAAAAGTAAAAAAAAAAAAAAATCGATAAGATTTTATGCCGGCTAAAGCAATGTAAGCAAAGATAAAGCAAAATGCAAGAAAACTGAAATACATAGAAATTAAACAATAAGTAGAATGTAGAAGTGTAGAAGCAGGTCGTGCGAGGTAATAAATCCACGCCAAGAAAATGAAGCAAAGCCAAGGTA
>NW_016185356.1:0-4936 GCF_001687245.7 Rhagoletis zephyria | reverse complement strand
CTTAGGGAGTACTCTTTACACGCATGCATGGAGTAGTCGCGATTTTTGCCGGGTCCTAACCAAGGCAAAAAAAATTTAATTTTTTTCCGGGAAATTAGCTAGTACTACATACACATTGCGGCATAAATGCAGTTTGGCTCCAAATCTCAAATTTAGAACAAAATATTGGGATCGATAGAGATGATTGAGCTGAGTAAACCGGTATACTTATTTTTTTGAGGAAACAACAACAACAAGAATTATCAAAAGTTAAAGTTCAAATTAAGCTATTTATGAAATCAAGATTTCTTAAAAACCAATGGCTGGATTGTGAAAAATCGCATTCAATTGATTCCCTTTAATTTGGTATACGTACTTTATATATATGTTGTATAATTCTTACAAAAATTGAATTAATATAAAATGATTATAAAAAAAGCTTACAAACCCTTACGGTAGACAGACGGAGAAAATTAATTAGAATTAATAAGCATAAATACAAATTAAAATTTTACCCTTACAGACGGCAGTAATGCGGATAAACCAGCCGCAAAGTCGTGGTTTCGAGTCCCACGGCCAGTAGACTTTTTTATTTCTTTTTCATTCTTTTTTTTTATAAGTTCTATATGTTTTTTTACGTTGCTTTCAGTTAGTTGTTGTTGACTTTTTAATAAAATTCAACTCTATAAATTAAAATTAACTAATAGTAAAATAAGAAATGTGATATAAAATAAAGCAAATGAAAACAAAATAGAGAAAAAATGAAATATATAAATAAAATGAAATAAAAAAAAAAATAGTAAAAATAAAAAAATTTCTCGCAATCGCTCCAACCGAAGATCGAACCTGGCAGCTACACGCTTGTAGCCCGCAACTCTCACCACTCAGCTACCGCATACGCGAAACGCGCCTGCTTCGTTTGCGTACATGTACAAAAGATAACAACTGGCAGTCTTTACCAGTGTTGTCATCGAAAATTCCCCGGACCCGAGTTAATTCCCAAAAATTTCGTGCATTTGTTCGACTGCTTATGCTTATGAAAATGCATGAGTTAAAGCATATAAAGGCTGGTTATGCAAATAATCGAGCCCGTTTGTCTACCGTATAAGTGCAGCCGAAGGCCGCCTACGCAGAAAGGTGTTCTCAGTAAAAGGTGTTCTCTGCAAAAGGTGTTTTTTTTATAATTATTTTACANTGTAATTATTTTACATTGATTACATTTTTGTAGGAACTATACAACATATATATAAAGTACGTATACCAAATTATCCATCCATTTGTTTTTAAGAAATCTTGACTTCAAAAATAGCTTATTTTGAACTTTAACCTTTGATAATTGTTGTTTTTGTTGTTTCCCTAAAAAAGAATTATACCGTTATACTCAGCTCAATCATCTCTATCGATCCCAATATTTTGTTTTCGAATTTGAGATTTGGAGCCAAACTGCATTTGTTCCCACATTGGGATATAATCATTAGTAAAATATGCATTTTCCAAGGACCGAAAATAACTGTTATCTCGAATTTACAAATTGAAAACGTTACCTGAATTCTGAAATTTAACGATAACGTTGTTTCATAACAGTTAATAGATGAGAAATACTTTTTCCGTTGCTGATAAGAGTTATTTCCCAACGTTTATTTTTTCCGTTGCTCGATAACGGTTATTGCCCAACGTTTATTTTTACGTTATCAGATAATAGTTATTTCACTCTCTCACTCTTATTTCATCGTCTTTATCTTATTCTCCATCTCCATCATCATCAATATCCTAATCTTACAACGTTTATCAGACAACGAAAAAATAAACGTTGTAAAATAACTCTTATCCAGCAACGTAAAAAATAAACGTTGGGAAATAACTCTTATCGGCAAGGGAAAAAATATTTCTCCTGCATAACAATTATCAGGCAATGTTAAAAATAAACGTTGGGTTATAACTCTTATCGACGAAATAAAAAATATTTCTCATCTAATAACTGTTATGGAGCAACATTTCTGCTATAAAACTTATAACTGTTATGTCCCTGCCATTTTCATTTTATATAAATCAGCATTATATTTGGAGTATTTCCTAGTTAAATCAGCTCGAGAATTACATCGGGGGAAGTTACATTGAAGGGGCATGGCACCGCCTACCTTTCAAGATTGAAAGCGCAAAGCCAAGGAATTAAATGGCTTTATTCTCTATCTCTCCATTTTACTTTAAACATTTGTGGCAATTTGTAAGGAAAATCAACGATTTTTTTTTATCTTTTTTTGAATAGGCTTGCCTGTGGATCCCAGAGGTCGGAGGAGAAAGAGGATCATGTCATTGAATTCTTCGAAATAATAGATACATTTCGGAGCCCAACCCATTCTTAGTAGGTAATGAAAGACACTTTCAAAGTTCGGCGTTGTCGTACGGCTATTATTGTTGGTTACTCATAGCTAATAGAAAAAATCACACATTTGATGCGTAAACCTTAATCTGTTTGGTATTTTTGGCCTAACTTTAAAATAATTTAGAATAGGTTAGCTAACTTAATTGCAAATGTAATAGACAACGTTCCGTCAATATGGTCACAACGCTTTCAGCAGTTGCAAGTCCGAGAACTTCTCCTGCATCTTCCAAGGTTACTAAGTGTTGCTTTCCCAACCTAACTTGCGGGCCGTTACGATTTCGCAAACCATCTGCACCATCATAATTTGATTTGTAAAGGAAAACATGGCGATGCGATTCACAGATGAGAGCATAATTGAAGTCTGGTGAACAGTCAATGAATTTCCTTTGTTGCTTAGAAGCTTGCACATATCCAAATGCATGCAAGTTGGCTTCGTGCCGCAGAGACCAGTCTTCAGGTTTATTTGGATTGTAGTTTTGCAACCAGAGCCCAGCATCAACATCTTGGCGTATTGCCAAAGCATTGGGGAAACCTGGTCGCAGGTTAGTGGAGAAAAGGGGAGGCGATGAACCTAGTAATACAGCGTGTGTTATTGACTTCGTTGACAGATGATAGCGGCCTGAAAGTAAAATACGTATTTATTGTTCCATTGATTTTTGAATGCATTAACCATTACCANCCTAGTAATACAGCGTGTGTTATTGACTTCGTTGACAGATGATAGCGGCCTATTCGTATTTCCTCTTCAATGCCAGACATAGGAAAGTCACAATCCTCAATAGGAGCTTCCAAGTTGACAATAGGCCTTTGATCTATAGGTAAATCGGATTGTCTGCTTTTGTCTAAAGTTTCTTCAGGGCCAACGTTGTCACATAGAAGCGATGGCCAATTCAAAGTTAAAACTCGTTTAACCAACGTTATTTGTAAGTAATTGTTTTCCTGTAAAATATGCAATTATTATAATTTGTTTTAATTTTAAATATACTGACGAACGCACGATTGTCCATGTGGTCAAGTCTTGGTCAACCTTACCGAAGAGCTGACTATCAAAAAGCACTTCTTCGCAACACTTCACGGTCAATTTATCAGCAGCATACTTGACACTGTAATCGGTTCTTTCCTTTCCTTTCTTAACGTCAAATTTTATAGTTATATCGTCGTCTGTTTGCGTCCATGTGAAGCCATTAATTTCAGGTACTTCTTTATACAACGGAATCTTATCAGTATTTTCTTTATTATCAGACGATTTTTTAGAACGAAAAGTGTATTCATGGTTCGAACAAATAATAATAGATTCAGCACGGGGTTCAAATGCACAATAATATAACGAGCCTTTTCCCTCAAGAGTATCGAGTATCGAAAACAACCATTCTTTATTGTGTATCCATTTGGCCCAATGCAAATGCATAAAATGTTTGGAGCCGCCGCCGGAGGAACTGTCGTCTCTTTCGACTCTACCTACTGCTAAACTAATTTGCTTTTCCTCCTGTACGATATCCAAACGGCAATCGTACAAGCAAAAATTGCGCTCAGAAGATATAGAATTAGCAAATGCCACTATAGGCGTTTCGGCAATCAACTTCCATTTAGCTGCCTTAGTACGATCGTTTGTGTCTAATAAAAACAGATGTTGAATGCCATCACATAGAACGCAATACTTTTCAGATATAAAACGCATGGAATAATTGTAATCTCCTTTGACACGCGGCGTATGTGTTGAAAGGCGATATACGACCTGCACTGATTCCGCACGTCCGGTAGGCTCATTGTAGGCTGCCCGCACAACTTCGCCAAGTCGGCTAACATAGTACGAATCCGTGCGAGCCCACGGATCTACTTGCAGCAAATTTTGCATAGAAAAAAGTTCTGCATGCAGTAAGGAATATCTTAAACAAAACTTAAGCTATAATACTTGAAATATAGGTAAATATTTATACATACTGATCCTCATTTGGTTCAGCTTTATGAGGAGCATATGGGAGTTCCTGACGTAGTAAAGCCACTGGATCTAGGGACAATTTGTACCCATCAAAATTGCTTTGTAATAAGCTACGGTTTGAGCGTAACTCCACAATTTTCGGCATTCTACATAAATAACTTTTGAAAAAAATCTACTTCTAATTTGCTTCCTGGCGCAAATAACGAGGTTGTATTTTTTGTTTTTTCCGATTCTGACATTTGGTGCACAAAATTTTTCGATTATTTCATTTTGCTGTTATTCTATTCGGTTAGCCTGAGTTCAGACACGGTAACTTTTGTGCATAGTGAATGTTGGGCAGTGAGCTTTTAAAGTGCCAAAAACGAAAGTAAAAAACTTATACGGCTTCCCACGGCACCCCCATTACGTAGTTCGCTCTGTCATACAAGGTTCATTCCTTATCTTTTTGGACTAAAATCTGAAAAGTGTCAAAATGCCAGAGCGTAAGCAAAATGCGCTCACTTAAAGAGAATAACATGAAAAGTAAAGGAACGCAAAAAACCAAATTTTTAGTCCAAAGAATGGCAACAACAAAACTAACGTCAAATAAGAACAGAAATGTATGTACAAAACACATTCACACAAGCACAAGCACA
>NW_016185355.1:0-4936 GCF_001687245.7 Rhagoletis zephyria | reverse complement strand
AGTACGCAGTCAAACAATTCTATTTGCTGAATCGTAAGCCGTTCATATTACAAATGTTCGGTTCGGTTTCGGCGATACTCGATACGGACGAGGATGGCACGTACGGGGAGGCACATAAGGTAAGAGGGGAATTTGTTTATTGAACAAATAGGAGTAGATATGACGTACGCTGATGGATGATGAGCATTAGGTAGGAAGTTTAAAACGAGCCTGTGGAGGAGACCTTTTATAGCGAATACTTAGTTAGTCCAAGAAACGTACGTTTTGACATGTTATCTATTGTGGTCTACTGTGCCTCTCACCCTCATCTCTTCACAAAACTTCTTTTAAACCTAGATCCCTCACGAGGTTCAACAGCTTTCGGGGGAAAGGGAGTAAATATACTTAAGCTGTGACCACATTGGTCCTAGGCTTCTCTCACATCTTCTACAGACTGCATCACATTAGATGAGGACGTGTAGTGGTGACTCGCCGGTAGAGTCTCAGAGCCCGCGAAGACCAGCTAACATAGATGTCCTCTAAGTCTGCAGTATCCTAAGTTAGTTTTCTAAGTTTGTCTTTTGTGAGATTTATTAAGCTTTGGAATGTTCGTGTTATACCATTCCAGTATGCTCTTTGCTTTACGTATTCCTACCAAACTATGGCTCAGGGCCAACTGGAGTGATAGCTGCCTCCTCTCATGCGCGGCAGTCCACCACCTCGTTACCGTCTTTGCCACTATGGCCAGGTACCAGGGTAGCCAACTCCTTTTGGAGAATTAGCCGATTTCGACAATGAAATTCCCCCGATTTCGCCGGAAACTTCGTAAAACTCCCTACCCATGGATATCTTTTTATTTACGAAAAAAAATAAAAAATTGTAGGTATTTTGACATATTAGGAGTGTTCGCTATGCAACTGCCACTAAGAATTAGCCAGTAATAAAATTCAGAGAATAAGGTGTCTTACTCTCCCAAAGAGAGAAACTTACTTAGTTTTGCGCGAACAGGAATAAGCAAACATTTGCAAGCTTCACTGCCAGCTGGCGTCCATGGTTGCATTTCGAACATAATACATTTTTTAAATTCTTTCAGATGGAAAACAAAACAGCACCTATACGTATATTTCTCCTTATTCTGACTTTCTTCAAAATACGCTTCAATTTCTTTGTGGAAGTCACTGTCGGATTTCCTATATCGACAGTGGTGTCGACTGCGTTCAGATTACGAATACAGCTTTTTAAGTCGAGTACCTTTCAAATGTTTGGAATTAATTAAATTAAGTGAATAAATAAATATTTACATACTTCTTTCATTAGTAAATCACAACAAGTTTGTTGCTTTAAATTTAACGAACTTGTTGATTCAAATTAGTGTTGACCAAAATGCAACCGTGTGGCACAATCCTGCGTATAAATCCAAGTTTCAAACTTTGTGTAATATTAAAAAAAAAAAAATCTATAAACTTTCGTAAAAATTTCGAGCGATTTTCGAATCGTAACTGTCGTGGATGAGCAACTCGTCATGTAAAAATGCATATTTCTGATTATAACAGTCGTGAACGTACTGATTGTCTCGTAATTCGGTATACGAGACAATCAATGCGTTCACGACTGTTATAATCCGAAACATGCCTTTTTACTACTTTTACGTTTCGAGCCCGGTAGTTGTAGTTGCAGCTGCATTTCTTATGCGCCTTTTTTAACTCATTATGAAATTAGTGAAGCAAAAAAGAATAAATTAGTTAACACTTATTCCTCACAAAACGCAGTTCATCTCCCAATTCTGCACGTAAACTGAAATTCCCCACAAAAAACGGCCCATTCTCCGATTCCCCACGCATACTCAAATTCCCCGCAAATCGGGGAATTCCCGAGTTGGCTTCGCTGCCGGGTACTCACGCTAGTTGAATGTTATTGTGTCTGCGGTGGAAGTTGAGCTTCTCAATGCACCCAAGTAGCAAAGATGATTTGATTTCATAAGCTAAGAGACCCTGGAGTACCACCTGGCTGTCAGAATTATAATACTTTCCTTGCGGGACCCTCTATTTATTATTGTCTCCGCACAAAGACAGATGACGCAAACTGCCCCTTAGAAGACGCTCAGATATTTCCCCATTGGGACAGAGTCTCTAGGGAAAAGAGCTATCGGAAGCGGGGGCGCTAGCTGCTTCAAAATACAAGACCCCTCTGTAGCAAAGCCAAGCAGAGTTATTTTGGCAAGCTGCTATATGGTTATATAGAACAGGTTGAAGTCTATACGAACTGACGAAATAAGTCCCGAGGTTCATTAAGCATTCACAGGGACACAGTATCGAGTTATGGAGACTCTAGCCCTGTGAGTGCCGTTCTAGGCACACAACCACCGGACATTGACGTGACGGAGCTTCAACTGCCTCGGGAGACAAGAACCACACTAGCCAACTTCGCTCTGGCTACTGCAGCAGGTTAAACTCATACCTGAGTAGGCTAAATGCGGATGTGCCAAATGAGTGTCCGGCATGTGGAAAGACGCCTCACGACTCGAAACATCCCTTCGCATGCCCGGAAAACCCGACAACCCTAACGGCTTTGTCTCTGTTGACCGGCCCTGTAGAGGCTGCATGCTTCTAGGGCTGCCGTTAGTGGAAGTCGACGACAACGACTGAGATATCAACCGANTGGAAAGACGCCTCACGACTCGAAACATCCCTTCGCATGCCCGGAAAACCCGACAACCCTAACGGCTTTGTCTCTGTTGACCGGCCCTGTAGAGGCTGCATGCTTCTAGGGCTGCCGTTAGTGGAAGTCGACGACAACGACTGAGATATCAACCGATCTGGGCGGGGTTGTTGTAGCCGCTTGCTGTAAAGAAGCTAGGAAAATTGGAGAGATAGCCGCTTGCTTTCGATCACAGGTCATCAATAACATTTCTAGATGCCAACAGCAACGTCAAAGATCCAATAAACTCTGAGACACTTCGCCGACCTAAACGGGGTTAGATCGCCGAAACAACAGCCCTTGGTCGGGTAAAACCCGAGTCATTCCGGTACGTAGAACCGGCTGTCGTGGGAATGCGCACTACACTTGCACAACTTCGCTCCGGCTACTGCAGCAGGTTAAACTCCTACTTGAGTAGGCTGAATGAGGATGTGCCTAACGAATGTCCGGCATGCGGAGAGACCCCACATGACTCGAAACATCTCTTTGCATGCCCGGCAAACCCGACATCCCTAACGACCTTGTCCTTATGGGCAAACCCCGCAGGAGCTGCACGCTTCCTAGGGTTGCCGTTAGTGGAACTTGACGACAACGACTGAGACACCAACCGATCTGGGCGGGGTTGTTGTAGCCGCTACAACAACAACAACAACATCCAATAAACTCTCTCAAGTGGCTTGCGCATCTTCGATAAGTAAAATTAACATACACTGCAGGGGATAGGAGAGACATGGGGCGATAGGACTGTCCTTTGTTAGCAAGTTTCCTCAGCTTGTGTAGTGGAAGCTCTATCCTTTATTTCCACAAATCAGTAATGTTTCTCCAAGAATGAACAACGATTTCAAGAGCTCGCTGAACTAGGCAAGTTTGGAAGGTATCCAACAGGTGGAAAAACGAGGGATTGAGGGGCCCTGTTTCATGCGGACATTGTTATGAACTGTTAAGCTGGTAGAAAATTTTATACGAATTCTTAAATTTAACTGACATGCCCGCTTACATACTTGCATAATATGTATGTATATGTACATATATCTACATTTATATTCTCTACAAATATTTCAGGTGCAATCGAGTTGCTTATTCAACTTACTATTGAGTTTGGAGGACCCCTCGCCCGATCCATTAAATATCGCCGAACTGGTAAAAGAGCCCAAGCCGCTAAAAGCTATTGATTTTTGCTATCACGACGAAGATGGTGACGTCACTGTGTTGGATTGCATCACCTTATGCGTTATGGTGGTTTCTTACTCTGCCGAGAGCACCCGCGGCTATCAAATGCTGGTTGGCAGCTGATATTATCGACTGTCTTTCGGAAACATTATTAATAACCATCCTTTCTAGATCATTCTTGAGGCTATACTACCATGCTATTTACAACAAATCCAATCGCCCAGCTATATTCCGTTACAAGGCAAATCGGAGCGTGACATAATTTTACAGTTGGCTGTCGCCATACGAACTATGGTCCACAATTGCGAGGGTCTGGCGAAGAGTTACAATGGTCCATATCGTAATAGCCCAGAACACAAGGGCTCATCGCAACGCAATTGTAGTCGCGGTCCACCTTGTTCGCCCGGTCTTGACTTCGAGGAGGAATCGCACTCGAAATATGTTAACGATCCACGCACAAAGAACATAATGGATTCTGGCGAAGATTCCGAAATGATACGCACAGAGTATCGACGTCCTCGTGACGTGCTGCTTTCAGTAGTCGGCGATTTCCTCAGCAAATCAAGCACGCGTTTGTTGGAATTGTCAAAGAAGCTGCCGAATGATAACAAAACCACAGAGGTGTTGGATGCCAAATGCCATATGCGTTTAGCAGAAATCGCGCATTCGCTGCTGAAGGTCTCACCCTACGATCCCGAGTCCATGGCATGCCGTGGATTACAGCGCTATATGCAAGCCATTTTGCCACGTGCTGAATGGTCGAATGATGCGCTACGCAACTCACTAATCACCATATTGCGACGTGTGGACAAAGTATTTTTGAAAATATCCAAGAAACCTTCGATACGACGCAACACCGACTGGGAGGCAGCTGCCGGTTTGCTTAAGGGTATACATGAAACGATCGTGCGACATCCGTATGTGCTGCACTGGCAACAGATGAAAACGCTCGTCAGCACAGTGCAAAATCTAATTGTGAACGAAGGCACTAGCGCCGGTGAGGGTGTGTCAAGCGCAGGTGCTGCTCTCATGTCTCAGAACCCTCCGGCCTTCTTTTGTTCGACGGTGGTGCGACTGGTAGCACTGCAAG
>NW_016185354.1:763-4945 GCF_001687245.7 Rhagoletis zephyria | reverse complement strand
CTGCTAGCTCGTCCCTGGGTCGAATGTACGGTCGGTGTCAAATGTAAGTTCTAATATAATATTCAGAATTGTTTTCATAATTTGTTATTTTTCATTAACTATTTATGAAAATGTAGTTCATTCTGTAACATAAACCATATACATCAAAGTTTCACACTTTATATAAAGTTCATAAAAATTCAAACAGTTTTCATCAAAATTTTTATTCAAAATTTCTAGAAAATTTTCGAGTATGCAGTTTTGTAGCCCGTTCAATTATAGTACAACTAAGTTCTAGTTTCAAGTCGCTAGAAATTACCGTTAATTTTTCAGAATTTTTCTTGACGGTGTTGCGCGTTTTCTTCCATATAAGGCGTGATCAGAATTTATTTTTATATGGAAGAAAATGCGCACACCCTCCACAAAAAAAAATTCTAAAAAATCTATTTTAATTTCTAGCAATTTTTTTTTAAGTTTGATGAAAATTGTTTGAAATTTTGTGAAGTTTGTATAAAGTGAACTATATTTTCATAAATAATTAATGACACAAATTTTTTATGAAAATAATTGTGAATATTATATTAGAACAAGGTGTACACTTACATTTGACACCGACTGTATTTATGTCTATTGCGTCATTGGCTTGCATTATTTTTGTCATCAAGTGGCTTTTAGTTGTTTGGTAAAAGCTTTTTTTTACTCGTCTTTCCATTCAAGTCTGATTGCAATTTAAGGATTACTTACCATAGAGGATTTTTCGTTTTGAATTTGACTTGCAACACTTTTGTACATTTACTTATGTATATCTGCACATGTGTGTTTAAGTGTACGTTTTGTTTCGTCGTTGTGCAAATTTTGCTGTCAAATGCATTTCAAAAAAGCATTTAAAGTTTGAATGCATAGTTCTGCAAAAGTTTTCATTTTCTAATCGAGCAGACTTTTGTTTGCAGTTTGGAATGCTTTCAAATGTGTGTCCAATTTAGTTTGAAATTTCTAAGCAAAAAAAAAATAAACTTCGGTTAGGCCAAGGGAAAGTTAGATGAAAAGGTAAATTTCTTAACTGATGTCATTACTCGAGCAGTTTGTAAAAAGTTCATAATGAACGTCGCAACAACAAGATTAAAAGTACTTTTTTGTTGTTGGGCGGTCATAAACTATCTTATACATACATATGTACATTAAACCATACCAGAGAAAGAGATCGCCGTATGCAAAGCAATTTCGAAAAATCTTTTTTTGCCAAACATATGGGTGCCTTTTTACATTTTTCGCCATACTTTCGGAATTTACAGTCGAATCTTAAAGTATGATATATCGAAGATTTTTTTGTTCCAAAATTCATTGACCTCAAGAACTCCGTTCCAGAACTTACCCAGCAGATTTCAGTTCCTTCCATCTTAAAAATCCCAATAAATCATTAAACTTTTGCTAAGAAAGCACTTTTATTTTTCCAGTGGACCAATAAAAAAAAAAGATTTGTAATGCCAAATGTAGGTGTCACCGAAAAATGTAAAAAGGCGTCCCATGGGTACGGCAAAAAAAAATTCGAAATCGCCTTGCAAAAATACATTAGACTCAGGGTAGTACTGCGATTTATTTTTCGTTAAGTGGTATGGTCTAATGTTTATTTACGAGCATTTTTTCTATTTTATAGTAAGATAGCATATAAATAACAAGTAATTGTCAATTCATAAAAAGAAAATTACCCTCTCTCCATCCAGCGATGTCCACTAAGCTTTAAGAGGTTAAGTGGTTTCCTTTTGCAAAACTGGCGTAAATTTAATCGTCTACCTTTCAGCCACAGTAAACATAAGCCGATTTTTTGCACAGATCTATTACAGAGAGCTAAGAGTTTTTCTTAAATTTTGAAGCCAAGGTAAACTTATTATTAAAACAAGACATCCGCTTGAGATGTACCTCAAGGCGCCTGTTTACTCTATGCTTTACCTTCTTCATCTCATGATTTTTCCCAGAATTGGAAGAAAGAGGGGGTGAATATTACACACACACACACACACACACACAAAATGGTACTGGACTTCTTTCGAGTCAGAAACTCTTCGTCAATTTCATATGCATTTTCCAAAGTTCTGCACAAAGCGAATTCATACAAGGTGGTGTTGCCAGAACAGCTGAGAATTTCGATGAGGCTTTTTGAATGTCTAAATAATGTGTTTGTTGTGCATTAGTGGTAATCCATGCAGTCATTGTGTGTATAATTTGCTGCTGTAATTTTTGTTTTTGAACTACAGATACCACCTTGTCGAAGGATATTTTCACCGGAGCATCATCATCCATGCGTACGACATGTACAAGCGAGCGTGATCCACCTTCTTCGGTACCCGTCACCTACGCGAACAGCCTTCTAATCTTTGTTCGACATCGTCCACGTTTCTGTGACGTCCGTCGGGAATTCAGTGCTATTTAGTTGCTATTTAGGGCCACCAATATAAAATTAGGTGCTCACTTAGTTTACGAGAAAATCGCCGCAATATTGCAACTTAGGAGCAAGAAAAATTATGATTTGAAAATTGCATCGATCATTTTTTACGATTCTGAAAATAGGAACCCGCATCCATAACTCAGAAATTTCACTATTTCCGCTATAAACTCTAGAATACGTGAATTTTCCTACCATCCTTTGTTAAATATTTAAAATCATCCATTCCGCTTCACTGCATTTGTATGCCTTCAACTCGTTGTTGCTGGCGGCTGGCGCTGCTATGCTGGCTATGACTGCGTCGACTGCCCGTGATGCTGAGGCGTAATTGTTTAGTGTGCGAGCACGTTACACTAAATGCGCCACCAACTAACATCCGCCGGTTGCCGCACCTCATAGCCGACAGCCAACAGGTGTGTTAGTGTTTTTTATGTATATTGTTTTTGTTTTTAGTTTTCATTTTCTATTTTTTTCATTTTTTTTGCGTTTCCATATATTTTATTATTGTTGATGCTGCTGCTGTTAGTCTGACTACATACTACCTTTCATTTAGTATCTATGCGCTGTAACTTTTCAAATGTTCACACTCATACGCTTGGTTGACTTGCGAGTAGGTTGAGTTGTTCGCTGTTCGCTGTTCGCATGTTTCCCCTAACATTTTCATATGCCTATAGAAACTTTATACAGTGCTATTATTTTGTATAATTCACTGAATCCATAGTGTTCTTCATTTTTCCCCTATAAATTTTGCACACATTTGCAAATCAGTGAGCTTTGCGCGCTTATACGAACGTAATGGTGAAATATTTCTGGGAAATAGTCGTAGAAGGGCCACTCCTGCAAGTTTACTACGTACATGCATTTATTTTGGTGAAAAAGATTACACATTTTAATAGCGGGTGATGGTAATGTTCAGTCGATTTTGGCAATGTTATTGCGAGTGTAAGTGCATTCACAAATATAAGTACACTCACTCACAGAAGTATTCGTAATTGGGGGTTTTCGCAATATTCAAACGGTTTTCCATTATAAATTTTTCCGTATTTATTTATTTATTTATTTTTTTTAAATTAAGTTCATCCAATAACAAAAACCAAATGAATAGAAATTTCAAACTTTTTAAAAAATTCACCAATATTACGCAAATTTCCCAAAATATTCATTGAAATTTCAAACTTTGAATAGAATTTTTTGCAATCTTATTATTATAAAGTGGCACGAAATTCCAGTTGATTTTCTATAATATTTTCATCGATGCGCGTTTCTTCCATATAACGCATGAACCAAATTTATTTTTATATTAAAAAAAATTTCAATTATATCAAAGGATTTTGTATCATTGTAAAAAAATTAAATAAAAAAAAATCAAATTTGAAAAAAATAAAATTTCGATATGCGATAATTTTTTCATTGATGCGCGTTTTCTTCCATATAACGCATGAACCAAATTTATTTTTATATTGAAAATTTTCAATTACGTATATCAATGGCTTGTTTTCTCATCTGTAAAAAAATCTAATTTGAAAAAAATAAAAATAAAATAAAATCATAAAAGAAAAAAAAAATATAGATAACTTAATAAAAGAAGTTCCTAAAAATAAAATGCAACTGAATATGTTTTTCTTTTTAAATCAGTGAAGTCTAAAAATTTAATTATAAAAAGAAAAAAATAAAATTATAAAATAAAGAAAAAAGGTTTATAAAAATTGAATGAAATTTAGAAAAATATTTGTCTTTATTAAAAAATATTTGTCTTTTTAAAA
>NW_016185354.1:218-753 GCF_001687245.7 Rhagoletis zephyria | reverse complement strand
GGCAACTGGCTGAGTCAGTGGGATCGTCGGTTCGAATCCTACTGAAAGAAGTCTGATGAGGAAATGTGGTGATTTCCGAAATAGCTATCACTTCTACCATTTTTTCAAATTGTTGTTGCTTTTCCACAATAAATTTTTCATTTAAAAATGGCCTCGAACAAACAAAAAAATTTTAAAACAGAAATTAACAAAAGAAAACCAAATAAAATTCCAAAAAAAAAGTTTTCAAAAACCAAATGAAATTAAAAAAAATATATATTTTTCTTTATAAACAATAAAATCTAAAAATTAAATTTAAAAAATATATATATTTAATTAATAAAAATAAAAAAATAAAAGCACGCTAGTGCTGCTGTTATATTTTTGTTTTGATATTTAAGCATCTGGAGGTTACATGTATAAGTGTATAATAGATTGGCTTCGATTTGTGGCGTGCGCCTTGATGT
Source organism: Rhagoletis zephyria (assembly GCF_001687245.7). Lineage (NCBI taxonomy): Eukaryota > Metazoa > Arthropoda > Insecta > Diptera > Tephritidae > Rhagoletis > Rhagoletis zephyria. The sequence continues at coordinate 307 of NW_016185354.1, read as the reverse complement.
TGTCACACAAACGCGAGGGACCTACAGTTTCACGCTGACTCCGAACGGCGATTGTATTTTTATGAGAAGCTGTTTTTCATGGCAGAAAT
>NW_016185354.1:0-184 GCF_001687245.7 Rhagoletis zephyria | reverse complement strand
GACGACCGCTGTTAAGAAAAAACCTTTTTTCTATATTTTTTGCGGTGTTGCTTTGATCAGAGCTTCAAGCCAGGCCCTGCGGAGTGGTAGCAGCGCGCACTGTTAGCCATACACCACGGGGTCACGTGTGTACTGCAATAAAGAATGTACACGAAAAAAACTGGTCACAGTTAAAACGTTCTAA
>NW_016185352.1:0-4938 GCF_001687245.7 Rhagoletis zephyria | reverse complement strand
GGTTGGCATTTACGCAAATCACAAAATTGAATTTGATGGCTTGGAAGTTTAAAATTACAAAATGCGACTAATTAAACTCGTAAGAAATAAGTAGTTATTTATTTAATCAATAAACTGTGTCAGTATAACACTTTGTGATGACTTTTCGTACGTTTTACATTTTACACTTTTGAATGTAAACAAAAATTATATCAGCTGTTCGTCTAACTTGCATGTTTCTGCAAATTTTCTGTTCGCGTACTATTTTGGATATTTTTCTCTTGTGAGAGAACATATGACATTTCGCCGGAATATGGCAGTTGGATGTTTTTTTACTGGAGATTTTAAACGAACGCACCTAATAAAAAATACAAATAAACAAAGCAAATAAACCTCTTATATCTTCGTTATTTTTTGCCTGCGCCAAATAAATTTAGTATCGTTGTAATCAGCGTAAAAAGTTCTATCTATCGGCAAATTACGCAAACGAAGGTGATGCCTACGAATATTTATTACGACGAATTTTTGGTTTTAATACTAATATCACTAGAAACTGTAGAGTAAGCAACATTCTGCACAAGTAANCTGATGCCTACGAATATTTATTATGACGAATTTTTGGTTTTACTACTAATGTCACTAGAAACTGTAGAGTAAGCAACATTCTGCACAAGTACAGGAGCCGATTTTATGTGTGGGAGCGAGAAGACTGTTTTATTACAAAACCTTTATATTATTGAATAATTGCCATACACAAATAAAAACGTTGAGATGCGTTTTCTTCCGCAAAAGAACCGACATTGAACAAGAAGAAAAAAGAGGGAGTATGAACAGCGTTGCCATAAGTCAAGACTTATCTTGAAAATGAAGATTTTTCGGGACGTTTTTTATTAAAAATCTTCAAAAAAAGATTTTTTGTGTATGATGTAAAATTTTTAAAGTTTAAGTTAAAATGCTAAATTGTTTATATTATCTATGCTACATCATTGTAAGCAGCAAATGAAGGAAGAAAAATTAAAAATACTATCTGCCTTCTTCTCTCGTACAGTGAGACATATACGTATATAACTTTATAAAATAACTAGCAAATGCCCGCTTGCTTCGCGGCGCCTAATAAGATCTTTTGCGTTGGCCAATTCAAAAATAGCGTTTAAAAGCTAAAGCAATCCGTAAAGTAAACATTTTTAGTTTAAATTGAAACGACTAAAAAACGGAATCCTCCTCACACATATACCAAGAATAGTAGCGCTGTGATTCCATATGAAATACTAATCCTTTTCGATGTAATGCGTTTTACCTATGGTCTTATTTCCACCTGTGAGCTCTCTTCCAAGCGTGCGTAATATTCTTCTATGATCCTGCAACTTCAGCATTGGTCCGGTATACCATGTATGCCAATAAAAGTCCTTATACGGAAACTCAAGAGCACATATGAGCGTTTTCAATTATAGGAAGGCCAAGAATCCTCCCTGCCCCACAGGATGAAAAGTTTTCGCGTACATTGGCTAAATGAGTTGCGTGATCTCATAAATATCGTTCAAATGAAGCCATTGATATACCTATCGTTTTCCTTCTTGGACAGATGTGGTTGAATCGTCCTTTAAATATTTATGAATTGGTTTATTTGGGTCTTACTGCTGTAATAACGGCCGCCTCGAGCAACTTCGTCAATCAGGGGTAGATGGAAGATCACGCTTACACAGTCTTACGATCTTTATATGCATACTTAAATGCATCCTTGATTCTGCCATCTGAAAAGTAAATTCGTCTAAGGTAAACATAAAGCCAAAGCAGAACGCCCCGCGGGGGTTTCTATATATTTCGGGTGCAGCGTCATCCATTGGGTCACTTTTTCTGTAAAACTTTTGCTTGTTATGAAATGTATAAGAATTATGAATTCCAATCAGATTTTATAAAAAATACGGATTTTCTAAATACCTAAACTTCTGCGGTCCATTTTTAGCAAGGGAATTTTTCATCATACAGGTAGTCACGCTGCGAATTTGAACGAAATCTGTTAATAAATACGACTTTTGTAAGTAATTCTACTCCAGCGCCATCAGCGTGTTTTCTAGTAGCCTATAATAGGACCATATATGCAAGGTATATCCTCCGACAATTTGACTGGGCTCTATTGAGCGGTTTTTGAGTTCAGTCCGAAAACGGAAATGGCTATCATTTTATGTATGTAATCTTCATTGTCCTGAGTTTCCCCCGAAAAAAAATTCACGCGAAAATTTTGATTCCCCCCATAGCAACTACATAGAAGCCAAAAGCGAAAAGTGAACCGGTTCAGGGAAGATGAAACTCATGATAAGGCTTAATATGTTTCGAATAAAAAAAAAAATCATCATGAAAGTAATAAATAGACTGCGGATTTTTATGCAAAATACGAAGCCTAGAAATATGTTACACATAACTATAAGCAAAGTGTATAAACTTCTATACATTTTGTTTATACAAATTTATAGACTTTGCTTAAAGTTATGTGGTACATATTTCTAGGCTTCGTATTTTGCATAAAAATCCGCAGTGTAGTAATAAACGTTTCGAATGTGTATTAACCAAATAGGTTCATAAATACTTTTACATACTGCTTTAATAAATATCTCGCACCACCTAGCGGGTCCGTTTTTCGCAAGTGCTTTTTTCATCATGCTTACGAAATCGGTTCATAAATACAACTTTTATAAATAACTCGCCTCCTGCGCCACCTAGCGGCTCCGTTTTTGGTAAACGTATTTTCCATTGTGCTGAAATGAATGAATTTGAATTTGAAAGAAATCGGTTCATAAATACGATTTGTATAAATAACTCGACTCCAGCGCCACCTACCGAGTTTTCTCGTAGGCTATAATAGGACCATATACGCAAGATATAACCTCTGAAAATTTGACTGAAATCTATGCAGTAGTTTTTGAGTTAACTCCGAACAACGAAAACGGCTATTATTTTATATAGAAGAAGATATCCATGTAAAAATATCAATAAAAAATTTAACTAAAAAGGTCAAAATTGTTATGGAACTGTGTCGAATTTTCTTTACTTTTGTACAAAGATTGAAGTTTGTACTTACACGGGTTTTGATAGAAACCCATAAAAACCCCGATAAATGCAATGGGGGGACCAAAAAAATCGTTGTTAATGAGTAGACATGAGACTATCCCTAGTATGTATGTACATATGTGGGTATATGAATAACGATCGCTTAAAATCGAACTCAGATTTGTACTTGCGCTGTAGAAATTTTAGGTCTATGTTATGTAGTTCGACTATTGTCAATTAAATCTAGTTCTTTGTATTGCATGCGCTCCAAGTTTTTCATTTTCAATCTCATAGATTGTTTATAATGACTTTTGCTAAAATTTCAAAGTCAAAATGTATCAAAATTAGGTCTATGGGACTGAGAAATATTATTTTCTACTTTTTAGTCCATTTAAAGCGTGGTATATTAAAAGGTTTTTTATTTTATTTATTTGCAATATAAATTACAGAACTTAAGTATCTTCAAACACTTTCGATTGGCTTCCATTTTTTTGCTTTACGTTATATTAAACGGTAACAACAAAACTCAGCGTTTCATTTGAAGAAATAGCCGCACATAATGCATAGGGTGTTACATATACGTGTATAACTAAACAAATTATCTGTAAACAAAGAAGGTTTACGATTTAAATAGAGTTCCTAGTCAAAACAACTAATGAAAAAGCATACATATACCTTTTCATAATTTTTTTTCAAAGAAGTACGCTGGTCATTTGACCGTTTGTATAACAGCATGTTGGTCGAGGAGAGTAAGAATGGAAAAAATGAGAGAAAAAGTGCCGTGACCAGGGATCCTATGATCGTTTGCGTAACATCGCCCTTAAAGCTCAAACAGTCAACGACGTAACATAGACGTAGGTTGACGCAGACACGATCTACCCTATGGGATTTGCGTGTTAACGAAAACTCACCACCGCATGGCGGTGACGTTGCCGTTACTTCTCTCTCTCTCTATCAACAGTAAATATGATATGCTGCTACGTACGTCAACCTACGTTTACGTCGTTGACTAACTGCGCTTTTAACGTTAACGCCAAATAGTCATTTCTTAACAAAAGCGGCAACGTTCAAATAATAAACGTCAAATGTTCAAATAACAGCAACAGCGAGTAAAGGTTTGTGTGTACGAAATAAGAAAATGACAGTTTCGTCGTTATCTGCAGCTTAAATGATCGAATGTTACCTTTTTTCGTTTTATTTAAGAATTTGTCCATGATATACACTAATGATTTAAAATTTAAGAGTACACGTTATTAAAGCTGCGAGAAGCTTATGCAAAAACATTTCGTCGTTTAAAGTGCAAAACCGCGTATCAACAAAATGCAAAACCGCGTATCAGCAAAATGCAAAACCGCGTATGTGAAGTTGTAGAAATTATTTTCTAGAGCGTAAAAACACTCNTGTAAAAACACTCGTATTTCAAAATGGTTCCCTTTTTTCTGGCTAGCATATTTCAGGACGAATGGATAAGGATTGAGCCAAGAGCTTGTGTGAGCAAATCCAATTTTTGGCAGCCAATGTCAGTTACGCGGTTTTGCAGAATAAATATACGCGGTTTTGTACTTTAAACGACGATTTGCTAATGATGTACAAAGTTTGTACGATAAGTTTTTGCAGAATACATCCAAAACTATCGATAGTGGCGATATTACCATCTATAGTTTTCCACCTCTACACCGCAGACAGACATGCAAGATACGTAAACAGGTCATGGGTATATCAAGAACAAGTGTGACAAATTAGAAATAACGTGGTAGGAATATCAAAATTCTTTCATCCTGTGAAACAGCAGGCACTCTCGGCAAACCTTACAAGTGGGGCGCGAAGCAAGCAGGGCGTTTGCTAGTATTAAATTATTTAGGAACATGCTTTTTCATAAAAATTGCACAGGCTTACAAACAAAAAAAGTTTCTG
>NW_016185350.1:0-4938 GCF_001687245.7 Rhagoletis zephyria | reverse complement strand
GAAAACGACTGATATTTGTTTCCGAAAGATTCATTTTACTGGGCTGTGAGCAAAAAAGAGTTTGTCAAATTTCTCCCCGGGAGAGCAGATAAGTCACTTAGCTTGCTCCTGTCCTGCACATTTGAACCAGTGTGTATTGAACTCTTAAACTATTCAGTGGTATATACCTTACACCCATCGACTTTGGTTAACCCACAAAAGACTGCCGGTCTATGCATACTAAGGTAGCGCTTTGTTTCGCTATGAGGAATGCATGTTTAAAGCCATCACGGCCCTAATGCTCGGATACCGAGCCTAGTACTAAAGCATTTTTAGCTCTCTCCAAGAGCGTTTATTGTTCCTGAAACGAACCTATACCAGTGATTATGTGTCACCCCAGTAAGGCAACCCCACTCTCTGGGAAAATGCAGATGTTCTTCGAACATTGCACGAATCTTCTCCTAGAAAATGGTGGGAATACTGTTCATTGGTAGCGATTTTGTGATGTTTGACCAGGGCGGGTTTGAATCTACAAGTTTTGATCTTTCACATTAAATTTATTATACGAGTTTACCATTACCGGAAGATGCATCAGACTAAGCCGAGCATACTTTCAACTGCCATAAGCTTAAAACTTAAGAAAGTTGTATAACATGGCAGTTGAGAAGTGCAGGAAAGTTTTGCACATGCATCAGTACATAGCATGCATTTAGGCGCTTGGTGTAAGTAGTCGGACCTAAACAACTACAGTCGAAAGTGTACGATCTGCAGAGCTTAAAGTTTCAAGATATGACCAATTTTGGAACTATTACGTGAAACATTTTCGAGTCGTTCGGGTTTCTTTAGGGCCTTTTTATGATCCGTCATATTTTTGGCATAAAAAGAGTAAATTTGTAGCGTTTTCAATTTTTGAAATGATAACACGAATGACAGTTTAATGGATTTCCCTGGTTGATTGGCAATTTGGTTCTTGCTCAGGGGTCGTTCCCTTAGCTCAACTGCGCTGACGTGTTAATCCTTAACTTTTATCCATGCTTTTTAAAACTCACTGGTTGGTAATATGAAGGTTTTCACGTTTAACTTCAGTCTATGGGAATAGGACCCCGCCGGGGCGAGGCTATATAGAAATTAGAGAACCCTGGGGTTATATGTTAACTTTTCTTCATTAACCTGGACCATGTATCGGCGCTTTAACACTAATAAAACCCAATGCACACATTCTACAGTGGTAAGCTTTGTTGCAAGGCTGGGTGTTGAGCTTGCTGCGCAGCTGGGTAAGTGACTGTATGGCCCGAATGTGGTAGTCTCGTCCGCTTGCTGAGTAAATACAAACTGCATACCTCCTGGAAGGCAGCTACCACTGAATTACTCCATTTCACTCGACTAAACCGCAATTTTCACTTTTAGTCAAGCAATTAACCGAGTCAACGCATCAGCTACCAAAACGAAAGGCAAGGCAACCTGAAGTGGCGCTTCAAATGTCAACCAATTATATTTTTGCAGGCGCAACTGTCATTGAACGTTTTAAATGCGGTGACTTCAGCATCTCGTTATTACAACTCCAGTTAATTATGTCATTAACCCTATCACGCGGCATATTTTCATGCGAATGCATGACACCTTTGTGGTTGCTGGTGTTGGCGCCACGAGCTATATATGTATTTCATTAGGTTGTAAATAGGCCGCCAGCAGCCAACATTCTTATGCGCCACCGCAAGCACATAAGTATGTATGTGGCTTCGATTTCTAATAAAATTAATTTGTTAATATATTTTAATCACGTTTTTCCATTAACGTAAATTTTACGCCACTGTTGACAAAATGCACCGTGGCGCAGCGTTCGGATGCGCTGTGTGTTCGGCAGTGGCTTTGTTATCATTGGCTGCTGAGTGTGAATATGCACAATTGAAACGTGAGATTATGCCAAGTATTGGCGCATACAAATGCAAATGAATTGGTCAAAAAATATATATGTAAATAAATGAAAAATTAAATATTTTTACTCGCAAAAGTCGCTTTTTAAATATAATATACATATGTACATACATATGTATGTATAGTATATATAGAATCGATAAAGTGCTTTCAACTTCAAACTGCGAGCCATTGTGCAGAACAGCTGATTACACAGAAGAAAAATAATTAGTAATAACTTGGCAAAATGATAAGCCTTAACCTTGAATACACAGAAAAATGCACAAGTGTGTTTAAAAAAATTTACTTTATTCTGCAGCTGCGCTATGATGTCACAGGAAATGGTGAGTGCGGAATGGGTGCAGGTGAAATTAAAAAGAATATGCGAGTAAATAAATTTTGTATGTTTAGCACGATTGGTGAAAACAAGTCAAGTAGATATTAAAATTTATTTTGCCATCTAGCAAACAGGCTAATAGACAGAATCATAACCTCAACTAATGCATCGGTAAAAGCATAGACAGATGACAAAGTTGATCCGGATTAACAGCGCAGTTGATCTGATCAAAATTGTGCCTTGACAGACGGCAGTAATGCGCATTAACGAGCCTCGAGGTCGTATGTTCGAGTCCCACGGCCAGTAGAACAGCCATTTAATTTTTTGTATTCATTCAATTATAATTGCTATATTTTTCATGTAATTTTTAGTTAGTTATTTTTGACTTTTTTAATTAAATTAAACTGTAGTACGCAGCTCTCATTACTCTGCTACCGAGGATTAATGAATCGCCTGATTTGTTTGCTTAGGGTGCGTAGAATACAAAGAATATGAAAAACTAGCATGAACGCTCCCGCTGTCGTCGGTAACGCAGTCACCATAAAAATTCAAATAAATTCGTATACAATTTAAATTGGATTCCTACCGGAATTAATACGGTGACTGCATTACCTACCTTGCCGCCTGTCCATGCTAGTTTTGCATATTCTCTGTATTCTACGCTCTCTGAGTTTTGGTCAATGTTGTCATCGAAAATTCCCTTTATACGAATTAAGTTTGGGAATTCACTCTAGGAATTAATCTGGATCAACTGCAGTTAATTCCCGAGATAATTCCGAATTAACGAGTTGATCCCGATCAACATTGCCATCTGTATATGTGACCTGGTCTACGGAAAGGGGGCTTAGGTGTAAAAAAATCAATTTTCACTTTTTGGTTGATTCGGATGGAAGATGAGATGCTTTTTCGCGTGGTGAAAAGCAGAAAATCCTAACTTGCTTAGAAGTTTACTAAAAATTTAGAGAAAGAAGAGTNAAAAAATCAATTTTCACTTTTTGGTTGATTCGGATGGAAGATGAGATGCTTTTTCGCGTGGTGAAAAGCAGAAAATCCTAACTTGCTTAGAAGTTTACTAAAAATTTAGAGAAAGAAGAGTAAAAATACGACAAAATATAATTTATTACATTATACAATTACAATTACAATTACACTATAACAATTAACGAGATAATGAGAAACTGACAAAACGAGTTGCTTACTTTTAACATCTTTTTCACAGAAAACTAGTTTTCGCACGTAAGCTCCCTTTTCGTAGACCAGGTCACATATGCTTTAACACTTTCCTCTCTTTGGAAGGTGGCACTGAGCGACGTCGTAATAAAGGCCAACAAGGGAGTAGTGAAGGTAGTCGCATATGCAGATAGCGTATGTAGTAGTGGTAGTGTTACACCGAGGCCTGTTCAGGTTGCAATCGTGGGCATCGAAAAGTGGCCTTACAGCCCGATTCGCGTGTTGTCACAGCCGACAATTGTCACAGTTCAATTGTCATTACCGTATCATCAACTGTAGTCATAAGTATGCACGGACAATAATTACAGGCGAAAAGCTTGTTTTATTTGCTGCGGAGGAAGTTTCTCTGAAGTGAAACAACTGTTCTTTGTTTAAATTTTAATTGTTCTTATTATAATTTCTTCTTGCTTCACAGCTATAGACGCGCACATAATGATTATCTCCTCCATGAATAATATTCTGCAATGGATACTATTCTGATATGGAAACGTAAATGATATCTTTTTAACACACCTATTTAGGTAAATAAAATGGTCTTACAGTTTTTATTTAATACAACTTTGTAACTTTGCCCTCTACATACCTAAACGTGACAATAGTTACAGCGGCAAGTTTTGTCATTGCCGAATAGGGCTGTTAGTGTCAATCAGAGCAAAACGGAACTGCTTCTTGTTTACCAAGAATACGAAAAAAATACAATTCGGACGCCTTTTCTCAATCGAAAGACTTACATTACATTTGGAGGCAAAGTACTTAGGCGTTGTATTATAACCAAACCAAACTAAGGAAGACTAATGTTCGAGAGACACAAGAAAGCAGCCAATTATATATGTAAAAAGATCTTCCGTACAAATTGGGGACTTAAGCCAAAATTTGTGCTTAAACATACGGATCGCAGCGTTCAAGCAGCGTTCAGCTAGCAACTTATGCAGGTGGTGCAAGAGCAATTAAGCCGTTCCTTACAACCGCATTTAGTGTGACTCTGCATCAACTGCCATAGAAATCCACATAAACGAAATTGCAGAGAACTCTGCAGTGAGCCTCAGATGGTCAGACTCTTAAAGTTCGATAGTGGTATACTTGAAAAGCACTCAGATTTAGAGGAAAAATCAGATTAAATGCCTTCTTCATGAGATTTCAGGAAATATTTTTAGGTGAAGTTTCCTTCGAGACGGGTCTGGCGGTGTTAATCATTATGATCGGAAGAGGGCTCTTCTTCGAGCGAAAGCTCGCATGACCGTTTTGGTGGATTTTATGGTTAGCGATAGGACAGCATCACATATCATAAAGGGTATTCTTTAATTTTCTTTTATGAAGAATAAAGAAGCAACATATACACTAGCAAAATCTTAACGACCTAAAATATGGGTGCTTTATCACCAATACTCGTAATGAAGAAATAGAAGTCTAAAAACTCACAAACAAAAACCAATCAAATAATGTCTACAAAACAGGTTTTTAATAAACAGTTAATAAAA
>NW_016185348.1:0-4939 GCF_001687245.7 Rhagoletis zephyria | reverse complement strand
TTTACACACCAGTTGTGTGCTTAGATGTTTGGGAGCTTTTCGCAGCTCTATGTGCTTGTGAGTCTTCGTGACTAAATTGGTGATCTTGAAATTGACATTTCGCATTAGCGCCAAAGGAGCTTTATTTTGCTATATTTACCTATGCATATATACGTACATACTTAAATAAATATTTGTTTATTTAAGTAATTGTTTGTTTACATTAATTGGCGTTTTTGGTTTGGTCATTATTTATTTAGAATTAAGCGCTTTGTTGGCTTAGAGTTCGCCGAAGCTTTGAATTTAGTTAAGCCGCAGTGAAGACTTTCATCCCTTTTTACTTTCACACTTTGTGCCATGTTAACAAAAATTTAGATGAACTTCAGTACGAATTTGAGTACCGAAAATATTTTGCGGTGTTCTGTTTTGAATGTTTGGATTTTTTTACAGTAGATATTGATCATATTGGTTTTACAACTCGTACGGGGATTTGAAAGTGGAATTTACTTTTCATAATCCTTCAGAGCCATCATTTTTCAATTTTTTAATCAATGTTTATAAAATTTACAAGAGCCCTGTTGAGCCTGATTTTTTTTTTATTTTTAGTATAAATTTTTTAATGCAAAGTGTAGAGAAAGTAACAATTTTTAGGAACATCGATTTCCCTGTTCCAGTTAATAAGTTTTACTTAATTAAAGCTAGCTGACCGCAATTATACAATACCCCGAAAGAGAAAAAATTTTAACAAGAAAAATTTTGAAATTTCCCTAAAACTAAATATTTTTTACAGGTATGCAGTTTTATAGTCCATTAAGTTTCAATTGGCTAACAGCTCGCGTTGATTTTTAATAATTTTTTTTCCTGACGGTATTGGGCATTTTCGAAAATGCTTTTTATGTGGAAGGCCTAGCTTTGGCAGTTAATAAAATATTAAAAATTATATTTTAATAATACTTTTAATTCATATTTTATTATTAATTATTTATATATAAATATAAATAAAAAATAAAATTAAAAAGGAGAAATTTTCTTTTTTATTTGGGAAAATAAAAGTAAATATGATAGGGGGTATATGTACTTGTTGGGAGGAATTACAAATTTAATTTTATATAAATATAAATTAATTTTTATATATTATTACTTAAAAATCAACGCGAGTTCTTAGACACCTGAGACTTGCACTCTATGATTCTAAAAGTTAAGGAGCTAGTACAATATTGTACCTAAGAACTTTCTAAACATTAAAAAAGGAATTTAAAAAAAAATTAAAACATTTCAAATTTTTTATGTGATTTTTCCCCCTTTTGGACTACAATAGCTTTCAACCACAGGGGAATCGATTTTTTCCAAAATTGCTGCTTTATCTCCTCTTTGCACTAAAAAATTTAATATAAGCAAATAAAAATTCAAAGACAAAAAATTTATAGGCTTTCATTTAATCAAAAATGTCAAATTGGCTGAAAAATTAAGGCTCTGTAGTTTCAAATCACTGTGCGCTGGTAAAATACGAAAAAAATTGTATTTTTTTTTTGAGTCAGACCATATCTATCTAACCGTTAGATTCTAACGTAGCTTTAATCCTCCGTATTTTTAATTTTCGATCAACCATTATATGTATATTAGAGATAGTTGCATACCTTTTCGATTAAGAAAAGATCGGAAGTGCATTCAGAAGTTATGTCCAGTCGTCACCGATCGGAGTCCTGTAAGCAAAAATAAAAAATAAATAAATGAATAATTTATTTTATTACTGGTTACTACAAATGAGCTCGTAAATACACAAATTATTGTACTGGAAATTGGTGTACAAATCCTTCTAAAATACTCTGAATTGAAAATCTAATTTTATTGTTTTAGATTTCAAACATACAATTACATGCCTTCAAAGTCAGCAGGAATTCATATTAAATAATTTGTAAGCCAACATAAGTATTTATGTAATGTACTGGGGTAGTCCTTAAAATATCAACATCTAAATTTTGTATAAGGTACCGCTTGTATTCTACGTACAAAATAAGGCCATCCGCAAGAATTTTAAACAAATTTTTAGGGGTCCCTACCAGAGTAGACTTTGGGGGACTTCTACTCAAGACTGATCGGCTCTATTCTGTAGCAGTGACAAATTTTTGTAACAGTTTTTATTACGGAAAACATATTTTGTAAATCGTATCGATAAGGTTCCTAAAACATTTAACCATAATTCCTAAAACATTTAACCATAACATAGTTCCTAAAACACTAAACCATAAATCGCGAATAAGGGAAGTCAACAGTTGTAGCTTCATAAAATTATTTGTGTCAAGAATAAATAAAATGTTTAGCAAGTACTCATCATAACAATTTATTGACTACAAATTTGTATACATATATGTATGTTTGTATGTATATACTAAGACTGACTAGCTAACCCGAATGTCTGATAAAAATCCATAATGCTACATCAACTTCATTTGTATGCATATCAGAAAACAATTACAAAACATGGTGCAAGAACACGATGGGACAGACTAACACACATATACAGTCAGCGTCAAAAATATGTATACCTTGACGTTTTGACGACTCTCATTTTCCCTACCAAATTTTTCTTATTTTTTTGTATAAAAAAATTTAGCTCATTCGACAGCAAAACCAGAATAATCATTATTTTTTTATTTGTATCATACAGAACTCAGGAATATGCAAGAATACCAAGAAATGTGCAATTCGATAAATCTTGGGTATGCACTTTTGTAGCCCACTAAATTCTAGTACAATAAAAAGCAAATTCCAAGTCGGTAAATATTAGCGATGATTTTTGAGAATTTGTTTTTGCAAGTACGCCACAAATTCAGGAAAAAAATTTAACAAAATCCACAGTAATTTTTATCAACTTGAAACTTGCACTTTATTATACAAAAATTTAATGGGGTACAAAACTGCGTACACTAAGAAAGCGAATTGAAAACTTGAAAAGTTCAATGAAAAATTCTTGGTATTTATTGCATTTTCCCCAGAATTCTGTATTAAATAAAAAAATATTTATTCTTGTAGTTTTTGCTGTTGAATGAACTCTATATTTACAAAAACAGGAGAAAAATAATAATAATTTAAAAAAATCTTCAAAACGTCAGGGTATGCATATTTTTGACGCTGACTGTATATGTACTTACATATTATATCCAGCTATATAAGTACATACATAGATATGTTTGTTTCATCCATATAAATACATCTATTAAGTGAAAGCCGATTCTTTTCTAGCTATGCAATTAAATAAAATATAAATGTAAGTAAGTACTTGGAATCACATAAATAATAATAAGGAATGCAAACATTTTCAGTAGAATATAAATTTCAGCGTTCATAGAACTGGGTAGAACTTTGGTTTTAAAGCGCAGATGTAAGAGGATGGTTAGTATGTGGGCAAAAAATGTGGTCAGTACGTTCAAAAATTTTTTTTATTTAGGTACTCTTATAAACCATTAAATACTCATGTTTTAATTAAGCAAAACAAAAAGTTTATAATAAATTTTCATTCGTTATATTTCTTCCTTCAAATGAAACGTATGTACATATTTTATAGCTGATATTCAAATTTATTAATTTTTACATTTTTGCATCGCTTGTGGGAAAAGCGAAAGACACAAAATGAAAACGATGCTCACATTTAAATAAATTTACATACTTATTTATGTACGTATGGAAAAGTGTTCCACGAATTGAAATACAAATTTTATTAACATGAAATATGCCAAAGTATGCAATGCAATGACTTGATAGGATATGTTGCAAAGCTGTGTTGGGTAGAAAGTAATTTCTGTGCTTTGCTTGTAATTTTACTGCAAATGGTAAGTAGTATTGGCAATGGCTTTGCGTAATCGAGGCGTGAAAACGCAGCTAATGATGCAACTCGACAGTGGAGAGAAGAAAATGAAAACAAAACAAGCCAGGAAACTGATGGCTTCAGTTTTGCCGAACGAGACGTACTGTAGACTTAGTAAATCACTAAAAACTCAGCAGAACGTGGTTTTGAAATTTTTTAGACACAAATTTTAATTTCATATACATTAATATCGAGCCCTAACCTCCAAAATAACGTAAGCGACATTTCTTTCAAAATTTTCTTTTTGATGCAGAAATATTCCTAGAGCATCTAATGCATTTCTGCATCAAAAAGAAAATTTTGAAAAAAATGTCGCTTACGTTATTTTGGCGGTTAGGGCTCGATATACTAATGATGCAACTCGATAGTGGAGAGAACAAAAGAAGAAAATGAAAACAAAACAAGCAAGGAAAGTGCTGGCTTAAGTTTTGTCGAAGGCTTCATAACTTTCATGAATGTGAGAAAATTTACTCTTTATCTTTTTATCTTGACCATTTTCATTGAAGACTTATGATAAGCAAATAAGTAACAAAATTTCAGGTCTTAAGCCCCTTAAATGGTAGAGTTACACTTGCGATCAACTAATTAAGCCAGCAACATTTTGATAAATTTTGGCTTTATATTTTTCTTTTATTTATTCAACAACTCAGATTTTCATAAACAAGTTTTAAGTTGCTGAAAAATCACGTAGATTTTTAATATTTTTTTCTGACTGTATTACGCATTTTTTTCATTTTGTGTTTATCACTGGTTTAATAATAATATAGAGATGCAACGCAAAATTTACGTTTATGGAGATTTCATTATGCAATTAATAAGCTTGATAAGTAGAATTTGTTCAGTCTAACAGATAACCAAACTTCCCAAATATGGCGAAATTATGTGTCTTTTTATCGGTCTTTTTGTGTACCAACTCTATGAATGGATAAAACTTTTTTGCGTTTTCCCACAAAATTGAAATTTTGAAATATGTACTTGTTATACTATTAAACGTGCAATATATTCCACTTTTTTTGTATGGAAAAAATGAGCAATATATCTAGAAAAAATTATTGTAAATCTGAATGAAAAGTTGAAAAGTCAGATGAACTCTGC